>NC_056580.1:30593229-30728229 GCF_018340385.1 Cyprinus carpio | reverse complement strand
TAATTTGGATCTGACCATGAGATGGTCAGTCCAGCACTCAGCTCCGCGCATAACACGAGTGGTAAGGACATCTCGTCTATCCTTTTGACGGACAATCACGTAATCCAGGAGATGCCAGTGGTTTTGAGCGGGGGTGCTGCCAGGTGGTCTTGAGCCTGTTCTTCATCTGGAAAATGGTGTTAGTGATGACCAGCTGGTGCTCTGCACAGAGAGAGAGGAGTCTGAGCCCGTTGCGTTTCATTTTCCCCACACCATGCTGGCCGATGACTTTACTCCATACCATATGCTCCGAACCCACTCTAGCATTGAAGTCTCCCATGAGTATGATTCTGTCTGTAGCTGGGGTTTTCTGTAGGATGGCATCAAGAGCTCTATAGAAATCCTCTTTGATGTTGTACTCGGCATCAAGAGTTGGAGCATATGCACTAATGAGAGTGGCGAATCGTTCCTTTGCCAGGGGAATGCGCCATGTCATCAATCTTTCATTGATGCCGATAGGGGTTTTTCCGGAATGCGCTGCAGCAGTTTAGACTTCACAGCAAAGCCAACTCCATAATTACGACGAATGCCTTCGGGGACCCCCTTCCAGAAGAAGGTGTACCCAGCACCAACCTCTGTCAAGGAGTCCTCCCCATGTAGTCTGGTCTCGCTGAGAGCAGCAATATCGATATCATATCTTGCAAGCTCCAGGGCCACCAGTGCTGTCCTGCGGTGGGGCCTGTCCGGGGTTTCGACCAGGTCCAGCAGTGTTCGAACGTTCCACGAAGCAATGCTTAGCTTATTTTTTTTCACTTTAATTTTTCGACCGCGAGGGGGGGATGCTCCGACGGTTGCGGTTTACCGTCCGGAGTGTAGGGAGCAGACAATTTTTGGACCACCTTTTCCAGGTTCTTCCCCATCACAGGGGTGAGCAGTGTGGGGCTGCTCAGTCGCAGTGGAAGCTGCCGAAAAGACTCGCTGCTCCATCCCGCAGTCCTAGCGACCATCACTCCATTGCCGCCTGTGTGCATAGTTTGGCTAGACACTCCCAGCCACATCCTTGGCCTGTGCCCACCACCATTCCACATCGCCACAGGACTTTTATGTGGGGGTTTTATGGGGGGGCAAGAAGCTTGCGCATAGGTGAGGATTAAGGTGAGGGTGAGGGTGCGCAAACCTAACTCCCACCATCTTCACTCCTGCCAGATGGACCTCCAGTGGCATGAGGGAACCCATGACGACCTTCGTCTGGCAGGAAGTTGCAGGGGGCTGCCGGTGGTCCGGTCAGTTGGACTCCGCCTATGCCTGTCCCCAAGTGCAGATTTGTCTTCGGGGTTTACTCCCCTAGCCACTGTACCCCTCCCGAGTTAACCCACGTGGCAGGGGGTTTGCCTTCATCCGCCTTCCCAGCCGTTGTGGTGGTTCTCACACCACCATCTTCCGTCTGCGCCGCCGTTGGGGTCTTTGCTATTTGCCCATAGTTGGGACTATTTACCCATAGCTGGGACAGTGGTTGACGGGCAGCAGGGCATTTCCATTCACTGATGGGCCTGCATGCCACGTCTCTGGGGCCCACTGCTGCTCCGAGATCCCGTGCAACTTAGCCTGGAACCGCAAGGGGCCCAGTTACCATGTGTGCCGCGAGGAGGCGTGAACGAGATCTTGGCAGTGGAGAGGCTATGTACCGGCTGAGGAGGCTTACACACTCGGCTCCTCTTTTCGCCCCTGAAAAAAACAAGGGGCTATCCGGTGGCAGCAGCTGAAAGCAGAAAGTAGCCAGCAGAACTACAAGACCTACAAGCACTACTACTCCAACACTGCTGCACTGACGCGTCACACGCCCTGTGTGCATACACACCAACACACACACACACACACATAAATACACACACAATATTTAAGTGTTTTTTTGCTTTTGTTTGTTTTTTTGCCAAAATTACACTATTGATTGTTTCTTCAGAAATGACATTGGTTGCATATGATTTACTGTATTAAATGTGTATATATGTAATTTAATGTTACCAATGCTTTGGCAATATAAGTTGTTTTAGCATGCTGAGAAAACCTTGAACCTGTTTAATGACTGAAGAACCTCCTCCTGAAGACTGTAGTTTCTGGTAAACTGCTGCAAGTCTTTTGTAATGCACCTAAAAGTGGAATAACCTCTGTCTGATTTTAATCTCCTTGAGCAACACTTCACCAAATCTCAGTCAGGTAATTGGAAAATACTGCTGTAGTCGTTCCCTATTCAGAGCATTGATTTTATCAGCGCAGAGTTAATTGGATGGTGAAATTAAATGGTCTCTAAATGACAGGTGGTTATAAAAAAAAAAAAAATTAAAAAAAGATTTCATTACATTTCGACTATGAAGTTTTTTACTTAAAATAATGTCACTGAGGAATCTTTCACAATAAGACCAGGAACAGCATCGATTTTAATTCCTATAATAATGCTTCCTAGTTAAAAACAAAGAGACAGAAATCACTAGTTTATAATATACTGGCACTATACTCGCACAGTAATTGGCCTTTAACTAACGCTTCCATGAAAATGTTCATCAGCAGTGGAATTTAGAGGATTAGAGGAATAATGTCACATTTGCAGGGAATCTAATTTTAAATGTTTGTGATCCTATCAGCGCTCCGTTTCAACCTTTAAAGCATTTCCAGCCAGCAGGGAGACGACGTGCTGCTTGAAACAGCATTTTCTCATTCGTGATCAGTTCACATTGAAGAAACAGCCTTTATTTTCTCTTTGATGAGCCCAGATCTCGTCCAATAAATGCCAGAAGATTACAGATATGCTTTCATGTGTTTGAATCCACACGATTGCTCATTAAAAGACCTAAATAGAAAATGCCTCAGGGACGAATAGAAATAACTCAGGGACAGTTCATTCTCGCTCTGCGAGGCTTTCTCGTTTATCTGAATCCAGCTGTAGTTAAAATATCACTTCATACATGCTGTCGTCCTCGCTGTGAAGGATTCGTTGCATATTATCGACAAAAGGAGAAATACAAAAAAAAGTAATGTAATATGAATTTAAGAAACCATGTGACTAATACACTAATACACTGAATTACAAACAGTTTTGTATTACAGGTATTTAAATTTCAAGTATTTATGAAGAAAATGTTTGTATTTTATGCATAAATATAAAAGTGAAGAATTATTTGAATTAAATATGAATAGGACTATGGAAAAAGCAAGGTTTAACATTCTTGTTTGATTTTGTTGACATTAGAGTTAAAGGTTTTTAAAGGAAATTTGGGATTTTGGATTCACTCCATGAATAAAAAATACTGTCTACAGTCAGAAGAAGAAAAAAAAAATAAACATTTTCACCATGTTTTTTTGAATAAAATCTTAGAAACTCAATATGAACAAACCCTTCAGAATATAGATAGAAATAAAACTGTAACGTTTGGTGTACGTAAGTGCTGCTGAAGTGGAGCAAAAACCTTATTTAGAGAAAATGGCCTTTATAAATATGTATTGCAATGCAAATCTACAGACGCAAATAGATAGAGAGCAATTAAATAAACACATAAATCTGCATTTTGCATGTTTTCTTTGCACTGCTCTGAAAAAAATATGTTATGAAATATCAAATAGCCCAAAACTGACCAGTGCAAGAAAACAAATGGTTTTGCCTGTAGCATCTAAATAAATAAATAATTAAATAAATACTCCATGTGCAGCACACTGCATGTTCTCAGCAGGTGCTTGTCTTTGAGCAAAGCATAACGTGTGCATAATGACTGCAAACACACAGCAGAGGAAGGGCTGGCATCGATGTCTCACAGTGATAAACTAGCCAAGAACAGCTCAAGAGGATGAGTGACCTTTTCTGACTGCAGAGGGGGCACAACTGGCCACCGCACGCGAGGAACGTCAAGGCCAGGAATATGTCGTCATAATGGAGCAGCTGAAGGTGCCAGCAGCGGGATGAATCAGTCCTGAGAATCACAGCGTCACCGCCAGCACAGAAATAGAAGCAGTTCATGTTCTGACCTGCTAATATATGCTATACGACCAAGTCTGTTTGTTAGTTACCTGCAGAGATGGGACGGCTCCCAAATGTGTCCCAATGCAACACCTGAATTACTCCAAAAAATAAATAAAAATAAAATGTGACCCTGGAGCACAAAACCAGTCTTAAGTGTCATTATATTTAGCATTGCTAAACAAGACGAGAACAAAACCAGTCATTTATATTCTCCATTGATGTGTGGTTTGTTAGGAGGACAATATTTGTCTGAGATACAACTATTTGAAAAATCTGGAATCTGAGGGAGCAAAAAAATCTAAATATTGAGAAAATCATCTTTAAAGTTGTTCAAATGAAGTTCTTAGCTATGCATATTACTAATCAAAAATTAAGTTTTGATATATTTACAGTAGGAAATTTACAAAAGATTTTCATGAACATGATCTTTACTTAACCCTCTGGAGTCGATTAACGCGTATACGCGTTTTGGGGTATTTTCTCCTGATAACCCCGAAAAGAACTTAAATTACACTTTCAGTTTTGATCGTACAGCCTAAGTGCAATACATCAATCGAATCTGTAAAGGGTCTACTTTTTTTTTGTATACAGACATAATAACAACAAAACTTTGTGCACTTATAAAATAAAGATAACAAACAAGGAGTGCTGTCTGCAGCCTTTGTCTGCGCTGATCTTCAGATACAAATGCGTCATTAAAAATGAACTGTAACTCAGTGAATACTCAACGAAGAGACATGAGAGAGATATCTATAGAAAGCCTGACATGTCTACTTTTAAACTAAACAAGTGCTGCTGAAAACAAATATTTCTGTGATAAAGTAATCCATATGAAAACAACGCGATGTCCGTTTTTTCACGTCTCCCTTCATTATCTTATAATGCGACCACGCCCCCGCGCCGAGCGCGCTTTTGAGATTCAAATGTTTCACTGAAGCGCGCGGCTTTTGAATACGCCCACACAACAGAAGACAACGCAGCGAGACTGTTCTTCAAGTTTTTATTATTTTACTGTTTGCTTCGCGATGAGAGGAATAAGACATAATTCACCACCCCAAAAAGATGTGATGTGGTTGAGGATTTGAGATTTGGATTTCCTCAGAAAAAAGAATGAAGCACTTTATTCAGCAGAGATCATAAACATGAGTAAGTCTCTTTTTATTGATTTATATACTTGTACTAGTTTTCACATAACGTGTAAACATTTTACTAGTTAGACTTTTTCCAAAGACTTTTTCCAAACTATAATTCCTGACTAAATGTATAATCAAGTGAAATATTATGAAGTTTCAATAACAATATACACTACTATACCATTCAAAAGCTTGATGTAAATAATATAAATGTACCAATAAAAATGTAACTGTAACAAATGTAACAATCATTGCTGTTCTTTCAATTTATCCCCCTAAAAAACCTAAAAAAAAAATATTCTCAGCTCTTTTCAACATTAATAATAATAATAATAATAATAATATAATAATAATGATAATAATAACAATAAATGTTTTTTTTGTAGAAAATAAGATTGTTAAAAGGGATTCTCTGAAGGATTGTGTGACTGGAGTAATGATGCAAAAAATTCAGTTTGAAAGTCAGCTTTGATTTTTTCCTAATAAACTGTTTAACTGCACTCACAAGTGAATATTAAATTATGTTGTTGGATAATTAAATATATTCTAAATAAACTACAAACATCAAATTATATAGATTTATTTTGTCCTCACATTCTTTCTTGTAACTCATCCCTCTCAGTGACACAGCTGACTGAATGGCTCATTATGCAGCTCATTATGCAGGCCTTTGTCTTCTCAGGTGTGAATTCATGATAGTTGACGCCTACTCGCATATGACTTTTACCAACAAAAAGTGTCTTAGAAAATTTTAAATCAATATATTGTTTTCTGTAAGTGAGTAAACAAGATGATTTTCACATCATTTAGAAAAAAAAAAATTCTAGGCTACAAGGTCCAGTTCTCAAACGTCCTGGAAACCAATTTTCTGTATGTGTTTTATTGCCTTATTCAAGGGATTTAACATTTTTAGTTTTTTCACTAACCACGCATAACATTTTTTTTCTCAAAAACACAATCATGTACATACATGCTGCTCACATATTATTATAGCCTAGTTTGTGCTGATTACAGTGAGATTAGACTTTAGCCATTTAGATATTTATAAGAAACTGAAAAAAAGCACAAATGTCAGGGCATGACAAAACTTCTCCAGGCCCCAAAAATACCCTTAGACTCCAGAGGGTTAATATCCTAATGATTTTTGGCATAAAAGAGAAATAATTAAATTTTGACCCATACAATGTATTTTTGGCTATTAAATATACCCCAGCGACTTAAGACTGTTGTTTTAATGTTGTTTCCAGGAGTGATGGCATATGTACACAATTTTGCAACCATATTAATATTAACGTTCTTGTTTTACTGGAAAAATAATGATTTGGTCACAATGGAAAAAATATAATTTTTAAAGTATAATATAAATATAAATAAAAATAAATGTAAAAAAATAAAATAAAAAATCAAATGTGATCAGTAAGCTAATCTAAGCATCACAACATGAAAGTAATAACATTTATTAAATGCATTGCAAAATAAATGTTTAACTAAAGGGATATTTCACATAAAAATGATCATTCTGTCATAATTTACTCATATTGTTCCAAACCTGTATAACTTATAGTATATATACTATGATAATAGAAAATAAATAGTATTTATACAATATAATAGCATTTATTAATATTTGTAAATTTTCCAGTATACATTTTCCAGTATACATTTTCACTTTAAATTTTAGTAATTTTGTTATGTGCTTTATTTGTTTTTATATTTCGCTATAGCTTGAATTGATTTTTTATTTCAGTTTGTTATAGTAATTTTAGCACTTCAACTAAAACCTATTTCAGTTACTTTCTTATTTGTGATGACGTCTTATAAGCTTAAGCTTTTCAGATAATATTTATATTTTATTTAAACTTAATTTCAATGACCAAAAATTATTTTTAATAGTTTTAGTTAACAATAACAATCTTTCTTCTGTCAAACACACACACACACACACACACACACACACACAAATATATTTATAATCCAACTTGGAACCCCGTTGACAAATAAGATGTTTACAAATTTTAAATGTATTTTCTGAATTTAAATAAACACTTACATAATATTTACACTGTAAAAAGGATTTTTGTGAAGTTGTAAGTAAAGATTACTGAAATACACTTTATATGGAAATACTATTTCAGCTTGGCCAATATATATGACATAAACATAAGTATTCCTCTACTGCGTTGGTGATTATGTTTGTGTGTGTGTGTGTGTGTGTGTGTGTGTGTGTGTGTGTGTGTGTGTGTGTGTGTGTGTGTGTGTGTGTGTGTGTGTGTGTGTGCATGTGTGCGTGTGTGTTTCTGTGTGTGTGTGTGTGTATGTTTGTGTGTGTGTTTGTGTGGTGTTTCTGTGTGTGTGTGTGTGTGTGTGTGTGTGTGTGTGTGTGTGTGTGTGTGTGTGTGTGCATGTGTGCGTGTGTGTTTCTGTGTGTGTGTGTGTGTGTGTGTGTGTGTGTGCATGTGTGCGTGTGTGTTTCTGTGTGTGTGTGTGTGTGTGTGTGTGTGTGTGTGCATGCTCTGCTGCCTCTGCCGGACACACTGTGTGTATCAATTAGACGTCGGGCCGCTCTGGCCTTGTAAAGCCGGAGGAAAACGTGTTTGACATTCATAAAGCATCCTCTGCCATATGAATCATTCATAGTCACCTCAATGTCACCTTCAGCACAGACCCTGACAAAACACAACACCGAGACATCAGGAGGAAAACACACGGACGGGCTGTTATTCCTCTAAATCACTCGCACAGAGCCGATGACTGACGCATCTGAACGATCAGGACGGGACACGTTTGATGTGGACGTGGAGAGCAGCAGAATATGATGGTAATACAGCAGCCGTCCACATGCTGTCGCCACCGGCGCTCCAGCTGAAGCCTTATCATTCCCACTGAAATCAGCCTGACAGGAAAACCACACAAAACCAGATTTACATCACTGCAGTCATACGGTCATCCACCAGATCTACACTTTCTACACCACATCTAATGTAAAATCAGGTGTGCACCACATCACTGTCTCCATCAGTGATATACAGCAGAGCACAACAGTCTGTTCTGGAAGGAAAAAACACATTCATATTCACAGAAGAAAACATGCGGTTTTCCATCAAAATAAAAGTTTAATGGTTTAACATAGAAAACTTAAAATGAAAAAAATAAAGACATCCATAAGTGTTAGCATTGTAATTGTTGTAATACAAAAATTGAAATTTCATAAATACTCTGATTTATCAGTGTAATATTACAAAAATAATATTTATTTTTTATTTAAAAAAGTTGAGATTTTTATGTAACAATAATAATATTTTACATACTCTTATTTAACAGTGAAATATTACAATAGTAATATTTCTTAATTTGTTTTATTTAGAAATGTAATTATTATATTTTTCTTAAATACTCTTTTTATTTAACAGTGAAATATTACAATTGTAATATTTCTTATTTTGTTTTAATTAAGAAGTTGTGTATGATTTAATTAATAATAATAATAATAATAATAATAAACTATTATATTAATGATTATTTATAATATTTAAACATATTAACCTATTAATATATAATTATAATTATTATTATTATGCAATTATTACATTTATTTATATTAAATTATGTTTGTTTGTGAGGCTGCACAATTTGCCCACAATTTTGTGATCATATATCAATATGGACAAAGCATTATTATGGATTATAGACTGGTATTTTAGTTAAAAGCGTCTTAATGCTGGATTTGTTTCATCTTTTGTCTTCTCCAGATGTTCACTGATGCACTGGAGTGCTGTGGATTACTTGTGGATTATTGTGATGTTTTTATCAGCTGTTTGGACTCTCATTCTGACGGCACCCATTCACTGCAGAGCATCCATTGCTGAGACACTGATGCAATGCTGCATTTTTACAAACCTGATGAAGAAACAAACTCATCCAAGTCTCGGATGGTCTAAAAAACTGAGCATGTTTTTTAGCAAATGTTCATTTTTGGCTGAACTATTCCTTTAATATTTGGAATTGTTTCAAAGTAAAACCTACACCATTGTTTTCACTGTATATTAACGCATGAGTGATACACATGTTGTATAACCGGAATGACTCAGATTATTGCATTTAAGGAGGCTGCTGGGTTTGTGAAGCTCTGTGAATACTGATAAAGCCACAGATGGAACTAATAGCTGTAGAACAACCTGGAAACCCAGAATCAAACAACCCATTTCCTCTTAATCTCATTTCGACTCTTTGACCAAGCAATTTAAGTGGTATTTGGGGCGCAGTCGTGTTTGAAGTGCTCTGGGCCATAATCATCAGTTTTAAATTCTTACTGCATAATGCACTTCACTGAACGAACATGGAGAAATCCTGCAGGAGGTTTAAAACATATGCTGAAATGATGGTCACATATGATGGATTTACATTGTCTAACATGAAGAATATCCTAATCTGACCGTAGATATATCTGCAGATTGTTGAAATATTCATGAAGGCATTCACAAACAAGTCAATCAGCTGTCTGCTGTCTTCTTAAGGAGCAGAAGATGGAGTCACATCAGACAGCAGACGCTGTTGAACATTCAAAAAATATTTAGGCCACCTAAAAGATTTGTCTATGTGAATTGCAAATACAATGTCCATGCATTTGCATTACACAGTTTTAACATAAACGTACATAAATACATAAAGTCATATATATATGAAACTAGTCAGATTTCTGCACTCACAAATAAAAATAATGTCAGTTTATTATTACAAATTTGCTTATTTTTGATGTTATTTAAATAATCACATTTTTCGAAATACATTTATTCAAATTGTTTAAATCAGCATAAATTTGTTTATTGTGAAAACAATTAACATTTTTCAAGTTTAAAACTATGAACATGGTTCAAATATGGCTGTAGATGTGGAACAAGGAATAATCGATTAGATAAATATATGCAATTAAAACAAATTGGATTCATTGATAAAAACATATAAAGCTGTTTTTTGTATTTAACCCTCGGGGTCTGCGGGGGTTTTGAGGCCCTGGAGAATGTTTGACATGCCTTGACATTTGTTATGTTTTCAGTATCTTGAAAACATATTAATAGCTAAACTCTGGTTACACTGTATTCAGCACAAACTTTGCTGCAATAATATGCAAGCATCGTGAATCAAGCACATTCAGTTTATTAGTACTATTACAAAAATCTGACCCATTTCATCTATGCATGACTGAAAAATATGCATCACATTAAGTTGATTAGTTTCTGTTAAAACTTTGTAATTAAAAAGCATGGACATTCTATATGCATTTCAAACACATAAATCTTAAATTCAGGCCTAAATATTATTATTATTTTTTTCTTCTTCAGTGATTGATTCAATACAATTTCACCATATTTACTGAAGTTAGATCTGTAAATGGGGGTTGGATGGAGAGATTGCTTTAGAAAACTGCTACTATACTCTTCATTCTGGTAAAATAGGTTGCAGGGTTTAAATGGAGAACTAGTGAAGTGAAGTCCAAGAGGACAAATGGTGAATGTCTTTGTTTGAAATCTTTGCAGTTTGAAATGGAACTGTGAACTGTGGAACTGGTTTCCCAGCCTTAGAAGATCCTATGAAACCAGCAAAGACCATGAAAAAAAAAACAGGCTGGTTTAAGCTGTTTTTTTCCAGCAGGAGGTTATTTAGGCTGTACTTAGCTTGATCACTTGGCCAGTTTGTCTTGTGTACTTTTCACTGTATATTTATGGTGTTTTGTTTGGGTGTTTTTTTTGGTTGGTTGGTGGTGTGTTGTTATTCTGTTGGTGTGATGTTATTTTTGTTTGGTTATTTGTTTTTTTTTGAAGTTTGGTTAGGTGTAGAGAAACAGGCAAACTACATGTAGATATTTAAGAAGAGAGATGTTTGTGCATGGCTGTGCAGTAGGTCATGTTTGTATGGAAGCTTGAGTCCACAACAGGGGAAATTGGTTATTGCAGCTTTTTATCTCACAATACTGACTTTTTTTTTTTTTTTGCAATTCTGATGTAGAGTCAAAGTCATAATTGTGAGATATAAAGTCATAATTGTGAGATATAAAGTCATAATTATCAGATATACAGTCATAATTGTAAGATAAATTTAGAATTGTGAGATACAAAGTCATAATTATGAGATATAGTCACAAATATGAGATTAAAAGTCATAATTATGATATACTGTATAAAGTCAGAATTGCAAGATATAAAGTCAGAATTATGAGTTTTAAAGTCAAAATTGTGAGATGTAAAGTCAGAATTATGAGATATAAAGTCAGAATTGTAAGATATAAAGTTATATTTGCGAGATATAAAGTCAGAATTCTAAAATATAAAATCAGAATTATGACATCATAATTTCAAGATATAAAGACATAATTATGAGATATAGACATAAATACGAGTTAAAGTCAGAAATATGAGGCATAAAGTCATAGTTCAGATATAGTCATAATTATGAGATATACAGGTATAATTATGAGATATAAAGCCAGAATTATGAGATATGGTCATAATTATGAGATATAAAGTCATAATTATTAGATATAGTCATTAATATGAGATATCAAATCAGAATTGTGAGACATAAGTCAGAATTGCGACATATAAAGTCAGAATTATGAGATATAAAGTCAGAAGTGTAAGATATTTAGTTAGATTTGCGAGACAAAGTCATAATTATGAGATATAGTTATAAAAAGACATACAGTCATAATTACGAGATATAGCCATAATTATAAAATATAAAGTCAGAATTACAAGATATAAATTACCCATTTACCTTTTTTATTTTTTATTCCTTGGCAGAAACAAAAAACAGAACTGCAGAAAACAGAATTCAGAGAGAAAATAGTCAGAGTTGTGAGATAAAAAGTAACATGACCTTTTTTTATTTTCTTATCCTGTGGCGGAAACATGTTTTTATAGATTTGTGAGATTAATGCAGCTTTAAACGGGGTTCACTCATGTCTTTTTAGCACTAATTCTTGTCGCTTTGTTTCCATTTATTAAAACAATCCTTTATGCTGACAGAGACACGGTCACAAAAACACTCCCAGCCATCATTTTCTTATTCTCCCTCCCTTCACCTCCTTTAAAATTCATTTGCTCTGTTCTTCAAATAAGTTCTAATGACTGGCTTGAAATATTCCACGCATGCATTAGTGTCAGAGATTGCTATTATTATAATCATGCAAATGAGAACATACTCGGATCCATTTCTGAGATGTCAGGCTGCTAGTTTCCTCACATTTAATTAGATTTCAGAGTTAACGTGAGCGGCCCGGAGAGGTTATGATAGCAGTCAATTAACAACTCTGCTTTCCAGACATACGTTGAGAAAAGCGAGGGATTTCTGAATGCTATATTTAGACACTACAGATTGGCCTTCTACACATTCACTCAACTCTTTCTTGTCAAACAGAGTAACACTATAGATTTACAATCTGGTTTCTGTGGACTACAACTATTTTGCTTGATATATTTTGCTTCATATTTCTCCTTCTCATTTCTCAACAGGGGAGCTTTTTTTTTTTTTTTTTTTTTTTTTTTTGTGCCAGAAGCAACATAATAAAGAAAAAAAAAAAGGATGAATGTTAGGTGTGTAATTGATGCTTTGTCTTTGAATTTTATTGTTTATGGAGGAATTTAATTGTAGTTTACTTGCACACCTCATTTCAGTTAAATACACCAACAGTGTGTGAAATGTGTAAAATCTTGAGCCATTAACTTTCACAATTAACTTCAAAAAGTTAAAGTTAAAAGTTGGGAAAAAAAAGTAGTGCTGCCTGGTTTGGGGAGGAATTAAATTTTGTCTGATCAAAATTGTGATTGCAATTAGAGCTGCTGAAATCAGCCACAATTTTTTTGATATATATCAACATGGAGGAAGGATTATTATGGATTATGGACTAGTATATAAAATGAGATGAAAGCAACTATTCAAAGTAAAATAATAATAATAATGAATCGGTGCAGTAACAGTACGGTAAGTAAAAATTTAATAATAAAAGTTTAATAGTTTAATGTTTGAAAATGAATACATTAAGACTAAATTCTTAATTAATCCATAAATGTTAGCATTTAATTTTAGTTTTAGTAATGTAAAATATATTTTAAATTTTAAATATTATTTTTAATATTTTTTTTTTCATTTTTAACATTTTTTAAGTGAAATAGTACAACAGTTATATTTCTTATTTTGGTATTAACTTATATATATATATATATATATATATACATATATATATATATATATATATATATATATATATATATATAGTTAATTATTTTTCTTAAATACTATCTTTTAACACTGAAATATTAATATAATGAATATAATATAATTATAATTTATAATTAAATACTAATATTTCTAACTGTTTTTCATTTAGAAATGTTTGTATATTTGTCATAATAATAATAATAATGTTTATTCTTTTTTTTTTAAAGGCCTACTCTTATTTAACAGTGAAATGTTACAATAATAATGTTTCTTATTTTGTTTTACTTAAAATTTTGTATATTTAATAATAATAATAATAATAATAATAATAATAATAATCATTATTATTGCTTTATTCATTATTCATTATATTATTATTATTATTATTATTATTATTATTATTATTATTATTATTATTATTATACATTTATTATATTTATTTATAAAAAAATTGCTGGGTTTGTTTGAATGGCTGCACAATTTTCGACTACAATTTTGTGATTATATATCATTACAGAGGAAGTGTTATTGTGGATTATTGACTCTTAAAATGGTTAAAAACAATTAAAATCATCTCATTGCTGGATGTGTTTCATCTTTTGTCTTCTCCAGATGTTCACTGATGGACTGGAGTGCTGTGGATTACTTGTGGATTATTGTGATGTTTTTATCAGCTGTTTGGACTCTCATTCTGACGGCACCCATTCACTGCAGAGCATCCATAGCTGAGACACTGATGCAGTGTACAAACCTGATGAAGAAACAAACTCATCCTGATCTCAGATGACCTGAGGGTGAACACATTTACAGCATGTTTTCACTTTTGGCTGAACTATTCCTTTAATCTCATAAATTGAACCAATTAGAGCCCATCACACACATCAGTTATGCACCATGCAAATATTCATTTTATGAAGCTGCACTGCCCTAAATGTTCTAGTGAACAGGAACGAGCATCTCATCTATCAACGCTCTCTGAGTGAAACTCTCAGGTCAGAACACTAAAGTTCAAATTGTTGGTTTATATCAAATCAATCTGAGCGCCAGACGTTTGATTAACACTCCAAACATGCTTTATTTTGGTCTCAGATTGATTAGAGCTCTTTACGTGAGAGGAACAGATGCTTAAACCCACATCACTCAGTTTTCAGACGTGTATGATTGATTAAATGGAACGATAGCTCGGACTGGAGGAAGGTTGATAAATCTCTCCTGTACGTGAAAAATATGCTGAAAATGTACAAATGGTCATGAGCAATATTCAACACATCAGTCACAGCTCACCTGCGTAAAGCTGTTTTCATATGAGAAAAGGCTGATATCTTCTAAAGTTCATAATCCTGAATTTAAAATAAGAGGTTTACTTCTCCAAGAGGTTGTTCATATTACTGGAAAATCTACAGAAAAATCACTGTATAGCTTAGTGCAATTCTTAAATAAGATTCCACGATTTAAATAAGTATATAATCTGTTGTTAAGAGTGAAGAGCAGCACTGCGTTCAATTTACTTCTTTCATTTTTAGAGACACGTTTACAGCATTTCACCAGTATTCTGCCAAAAGCTTGAGAATTTGAAATGTTTAAAAGTTTGAGGGTTTGAAAGTGGAGAATTTAAGACTAAATATTAGTATTGTAAATTGTTGTGTAAAATAAAATTAATATCATAATATATATATATATATATATATATATATATATATATATATATATATATATATATATATATATATATATATATATATATATATTTACTGTGCAGTATAATTGTAATTTACAACTATAAAATATACACTATATTTCTGTCTTCATTTTTTATAATTTGTTAACATTAATACTATTTTATTAATAATAATTATTGTAGCTATTATTAATATTATTTCATTTACATATTTTTAAAATAAAAACAACAAAAAACAATTAACAAAAATATTAAATATTTTATTTGTTTACTTGCATGTCATGTGACCTTTAACCACAATAACAGAACCCTGAATATACAAATGTTTCTTTAAATGACTGAAATATTAACTTTAATCTCAGGGGGTTTGGCTGACAAAAAAAAATAAATTCCAACATTTTTGTGGACAGAGGTTTATAGTATTTCACCAGTATTCAGCCAAAATAAAAGCTCCAGGATTTCAAATGCTCGAAAGCTTGTGGGTTTGAACATTTGAAAGTAAAGAATTTAAGACTCAAATATCAGCATTAGTGTAAAATAACATGAATGTTATAATTACCTATTTATTTTTCCCTTGCAGTACAGTTGTAAACTACAATAGTAATGTATTTGTCTTCACTTTTTTTTATAATTACTTAAAACTAATAATAATAATAATAATAATTATTATTATTATTTAAATATTTTTAAATAAAAACAATTTTAAAAACACTTACTAAAAAAATATATATATATATATATATATATATATATATTATATGTTTACTTGCATGTCGTGTGACCATTAACCCAGTTTGTTATTATTGTTTCATTTAAATATTTTTTAAATGTAAACAGTTTAAATATTTTATTTGGAATCCCCCTTCACAGAATGCACACAGAAACACGTAAAGCCAAATTGGTAAAGGTTGTAATTGCAGGAAATGGTCATGATATTACAGCTCTCAGACTTACTAAAATGTACAAATGAACGATGTAGCTGGCCCTTCATGTCTCTAAATTAAAGTTGCTGCTGTGCTGTTTGCTGGACATCAGACTTGGACACACATGCGTCTCTGAGCTTTGAATGAGTTCTCGAAGGATAGTGGCAGCCGACTCAGCAAGAATCCAGAGAGAGCGATTTATCGATTGCACAACTCCCAGCTGCCCCATGATCACGCTTTAACCACTGAACGCAAGGAAAAGGTAAAAGGCCTGTCACAGGCAGAGAGAACTGTTAAATCAGCAGACACACTCATCAAATCAGCAACAACCTACATCTGCATTTACACCCCAGCCACAGGAGAACACTGGTCACGATTAAACTGGTTTTATTCTTTAGTCCTGTGTCAGTTAAAAGCTGCAGAGTTGCTGTACTATATATTTTCATGAAACTCAACAGTCTTGTTTTATGCCACTGCACTAAAGAATCAACATGTAATATTATCAGTGTAAAGACAGCTATATTTACAGGATTTATGAAGGGAAATGGAAGACTTTTAAGAACTACAGCCACAGTATTTTTGTCCATACTGTGGAAGTCAATGGGGACCAACAACTGCTTCTTCAAAATATCTTCTTTTGTGCTCAACAGAAGAAAAAAATTGGAACAACTTGACAGAATAATGTCAAACCTTTTCAGTTTTGGGTGAACTATCCCTATTTGACAGATATCATTCAGTACAGATCTTCTGAAAACTCTCAAGTGTCTTTTGGTTGAATGTTTGCATCTCCTTTCAGCAAATCAAGAGTGTTTGTAATCAACTCCCATGTTTTACAGGACATCTTGTCAGTAGAGATTCAGCATCCTCTGCTGGCCAAAGAAAAGCACTCAATGCTGAAATAAAAAAAAAAAATAATAATAAAAAAAATAAAAAACAGCAAACTTACCAATGACACAGTGGAAGCACAAACACGATTGAAGCTTGAAATATAAAAGCACCATAAGTAAAAGTAAAACGATCCAGAACATTCTGACTGTTTGATCCATTCAATATTCTACTGGGATCAAAGTTGTGATTTATTCCATAATTTGCCTAGAAAAGATTGGATTCAGAGAGCAAATGCACGATGCATGTCCATTAACTTGTTTTTTATACTCAACAAAGAAGTTAAAATGAATCATACTATATGAATGTATAAGAGCAACCGTGTGAGTTTAACTGGTCACACAACAACTCATCTGGCTTCACTGGTTCATTTTTAATGGTGCTGAAGTGTGAAAAAATTAAATATCAATGATGAAAACATTTGTGCTGCCAAATATTTTTTGGAACCTGTAATACTTTTTCAGGATTCTTTGATTAATAAAAAGAACAGAGCTTAATGGCTGAGGAAATTTTAGCTTTGATCACAGGAATAAATTATATTTCACATTATGTTAAAATATAAAACTGTTATTTTAAATTGCAATAATATTTCACAATATTTCTGTTATGTCACACTTGGAACGAGAAAACGAAGAGACACGTGAGTTGCTCAAATACCAACAGTTTTTAATAAAACACCACGGAATAACACTCAGGAAGACAGTACAATCCCAGACGCTGAACTAAGAACAGGGAACACAATATATACACATCACATGACATGACATGACGAGGGGCTGACGAGACACACCTGGAATCAATAGACCAAAACAGGGAACACCTGGAACGAATGATAAGGACAGGAACGGGAAAGACCAAATATGGGCATGGAAACACATGAGGAGCAAAACACACAACACACGGAATAGAATCTGACAATTACGGCTTTTTTCTTGTATTTACTTGTAAAACTTGAAATGAAATTTAGAAAATTTATAAAATAATACATATATGATGTAACTTAGAGAAAGAGTCACTAAAAATACATAGCAATGTACTGTTTTATGCATCTCATGCATAAATATAATATAAATATGCCACTATATATTATACATATAAAACATAAATTTTAAATTTTATATACAATTAAATTAGTGCAAAACACAAGAAAAGAAGAGGGGGAGAAAAAAAACGGAAGAAAGTTACATTTTGACCAAACACGCTCAAGCATGGTAGAAAGAAATTTCTCTGTTAAGGCTTCAGTGTTCAGACTTTAATATGAAGCATAAAAAATTTAACTTCTCCCAAACAAAAAGCAACAATATAAAGGAGGATTCAGTGACTTATTAAAGCAATAGTTTGGTCATTATTTACTCAACCAATGTTAAGAAATCATATAATAAATTTAGCAGCTCAGATATTCATCTTTTATGCTTATAAGAGTGCTATAAGTGTTATAAGACAAAAGGGTGAGTAAATGATGACAAAATGTTAGTTTTGGATTGAACAGATGGCAAGGCCTCGGAGACCTTTGTGTTCAACCATCTTCTTTGATAAATACGGCACATCTGTGCCTGTTCTGCGTGCCATAATGGAGAAAAGTCTCTATCTGTGCCAGACGTGAACTGACTCTGAAACTTCCTGTATGAGGAAAAAACAGTCCTGTCAATCATGAAACACTTTTATTATAATCTAAAACCTTGTGTACAAACACAGTCTGCGGGATTTCTTCACCGTTTATATCATAATCATGACTGTGTGATTTAATACTTAAGCCCGAGTGCAATCTGCAGGGAATCATCTACATACAAGAGATGAAGGACTAAACTAACGCTGGCACTTTCCATCTTGTGTATTATATATTCAAATCATGAAAGGATAGACAGGACTATAAAAACCTCACTCAATGAACATTCATCACAGGTTTTCTTGGCGTTCTCCTCGTCCTAATGTTTCAGGGCACACGGCGGGGAAAACTGATTTATAGACTCGCTTCATGAAGCCAGCAAAACTTTAGTAACAGAACTCTTTAAAACATCACACTATAAAATATACATGGTTTAAAAACACACAGTACTGGAGTAAATGAGGCCCAGTGTGATTTCTACATGTTCAGTCTCAGACCACCCAAGAACAACATGTGTCTCTCGAGGATTCAAACACAACTCAAGAAACAAGAATGAACACTTCTGCTTCTGCTGAACTTAAAACAACGGATATTAACATCAAATTTGAGACATGACAACCACTGCAGGGAAAAGTGGGGCAATTTGTCACAATATTTTCCTCATGTGAATATTTTTGCAATCCAGTTTCTGTACAGACACAAACCTCAGGGCTGCAAACATATACCTGAACATTTCTTCTGTTATCCAGCTGCTAAAATATACTTTGACACTAAGAGGGACATGTTGTCACACTAGAATCAATTAAAGCAGTGCAATATAAGCAGAGGGCCTAATTGTAATGAATAAATTATATAAACTTACACATAAAAAAATAAACATAAATTTAATTTGAAGGACAGAATTCACTATAAACGCCAAAAGAAATGTATGAAACAAATGAATAAACCAAAGCAGTTTACTCTACTGCTAAAGAGAACAAGCAAAAAAAAAAAAAAAAAAAAAATTAAGTAGGATTACTGAAGAGCATTTTTCAATCTATAATATGTAACTTTCACAAATAATTACAAATGAATTGCAAGTAACACATTGAATTAACATAATTATTTATTTAAAAAGACTGAAATAGTATTTTCTTGTAAAACATATTCCAGTAATCTTTGTATTATTTACAACTTCGAAAAACAATTTTTGCAGTATTGTGTAACTGTAATTTTACTCAATATTTTATAGATACTGAGATCATGTGATAACTTACCTGTGTGACAGCTAGCCCCGGTCGGTGCAAACAGTTAAAGCATCACAGTCCGAGTCTCTTACAGTGCCATAGAGAAATAAAGTGAAGCAATCTAACTCTCTCATCGGTCTTTAAATATTTTATATATATATATATATATATATATATATATTATATATATATATATATATATATATATATATAACATCTTAAACCATCAAACATGCTCTTCAAAAGGAACCAGCTGTCAATTCCCCCCAAACCCTCTAAAACCTTCAAACACACACTTTGGCTGGATTAAGTAGACAACAGCAGTGTATTCAACTCGATATTTAGGCCTACCTTTTAACAGTGAACTTAAACGCTGCGCATGGACTTCTGGGAACACTTTGAACGAATCGATTACTCGAACGAATCGGCTGCCTTGTCCAAAGTGGTATTCGAGGCTTAGTGTATCCCATCATGCATCATGAGACTTTTTGCCGAGATCTCGTCAGAGGTCACGGAAACTTTTGCAATATATGTGAAATATTAATAATAATTAGATATTACATACGAATTGGTAGAAAAACAGTGTTTTTACATTTTATTGGTGCAAAGATGAGTATTGGTAGTGGTGATATTTATTTTGTACAAAATTTGCAACTGATTTTTATCACTTAATTAGAAGCACCACAAATTAAAATGATGTGATGTTATAGGGACTACTGAACAGACATTTAGAATTTGATTTTAAAATTCAAAGTATTTAAAATTAAAATTAAAGTAAAGCTATGTAAACACTTGCATTTTTACAACACTGTAAGTGTGTCCCATCAGGTAATGAAAAGTTTGACACACACTTGTGGTCTTCATGCTCACTTGAACACTTGGGCCAAATACATGAAATACGTCATAGAAGTAGTCAAGTGTTCAAGTGCAAAGACCGCAATTATGGGTATTTGGACAAGGCGTCTCGTTTATATTGAACCGGTTCATCCTCCGTAGAGATTCAATAAAATAAATCAGACTTCAAGAAAGCTGTACAAATCATCACAAGTGTCACTAACTCCTCTCGATCACTAGAGGTCAGTGTTTGTATGTCTAATAAACTACAGACACAAAAACATGAATACGAGTGGTTCAGACTGATAGGAAGTTCATTTCGCTGTAAAGAAACAGCTTGTTTTCTGCAAACACACTCAATAGCCTAAATATCTGAAGTAACTTGAAATTTCTGACAGTAAACACCAAAGTTTGCAGAAACCATGGACTACAATAATAAAAACAAGACATTTATGTTGGATATGTTCTATTACAGCTTCAAGAGCACACAAATAAATATGAGTTTAAGAAAACCAAACAAAAAATGCTCATTTGCTAATTAGATGAGAAACATTTGAGTCAATAGTGAGACTTTTGATTGCAGATGTTTGCGTATTGGCAAAAATGAGCACAGATATTGTTGAGATTTCTTCTGAAGGAGACACAAGTGAATTTATATGTCTTTTCAGGAGAAACATCTGAGAAGCCAGAGATTTCAGATGAAGTTTGATCTCCATTAGGTATGTTTTGAAGCATGACTGCTGGTTTGAGCTGGTTTAAGCTGGACATATGCTGGTCCTGAGCAAGAGCTACAGTAGTTGCTTAGGACCAGCTAAGGACCATCTTAAACCAGCAGCCATGCTTCAAAACATAACGCTGAGATGTTTGTCCAGCGCTGAGGGTGTGCTGAAGCTCAGCTGCTGATCCTGGAGCAACACCATCATGGCCTGTGGGGCAGCTTTGGCCTAATGGTTAGAGAGTTGGACTTGTAACCCGAAGGTCACAGGTTTGAGTCTTGGTGCTGGCAGGAGTTTTAGGTGGGAGGGAGTGATTGAACAGTGCTCTCTTCCACCCTCAATATCCATGGCTGAAGTGCCCTTGAGCAAGGCACTGAACCCCCAGTTGCTCCCCGGGCAGCTGGATAAAGCTGCCCACTGCTCCGGGTGTGTGTGCACGGTGTGTTCACTTCTCACTGCTGTGTGTGTGCACTTGGATGGGTTACCATATGTGGCAAATGTCACGACTTTCACTTTATCTGATTCCAGCAACTATGAAAACAGCGGCTTAAATGAGCTGCTTTTTTCCCCCTGAGCTACCACGATGGAAATGTTTGAGAGTTTTTTTGTAGTCAGTGTTTGTAGTTTTCTAAGGTAAGGTTTCTTAGATAAGGTTTGTGTTTGTGCAGAAATGGACTATATATCTGCACAAACTTCACTTTCTTCTCAAATGTTGCCATTTTGAATATAATTTTTTTTAGATTTATTAACCCTCTGCCTATATTTAAAAATATTATATTTAATATAATTTATGTTACATGGTTCAAATAATTCAAGAAACGTAAACACATTTCTGTTTTCTGCAATTTTGCGCATATGATTAAGAGTGAATGAGTGAATATTTTAAAATATTATTAACTATTTGTAATACTTTAAATGCATTGTATTTTTTTTCACCTAGGTTGTAAATAAAACAGAGTGCATTTTACAAGAACACATGATTTTAGTCTTTCTACTTCAAAATATCACATAAGTCAAAGTGTGACTTGGCATTTTTTTAATTGTAAAAATCTACCAGTAATTTCAGAGAGAAAATCGTTTATACACCATTTTTTTAGTGTGCATTACAAGATATTTTAGTTCTATTTTTATTTATTCTCTTAAAACTCTTTAAAATCCTTTGCCTCAATCAAAGTTTGTGGCTTTCACTTATAATTTTCTTTCAGTTAAAGATGTTCATTTATATTTGACTACACCATTGATGGTTAAAACATGTTTGTGTATGTAAGAAAATAAACAGTGATTGTGAATTAATCGAGGGTGGCCTCAAACCATGATTGCGCCCTTGATTGATTTCTAATAAATAAAGTACCCTAAAAAATCCTGTGACAACTTGCTCCGCTCTCCTCCGTGTCTTGTCTCAAGGAATAAATCATGATTTTAACCCCAAGATAAACACAGAAGGTGAAATCCTCTGTCCCACAATAAGCACAGAACATTAGCAGGTCTATTAAACTCAGAGATGGTTAAGTCTGTTATGGATCACATTACACGTTTCCTTATGCTAAATCCTAATTTGTTCCACTCGAACGGACTAAACCAAACTTTCAACTCAAATTGTCATTTTTCAATTGAGTGTTTAGCTACTGCAGCGAGTGGCTGTACCCGTCTTCTCTAGAAGAGCTCTTGATTGTCAAATCCAGGTATTTAAATGACCTTCTAGAGGCCAGGACCTGGAATGGAACAATATCCTTTGGCTTTGCTTCATGGCTCCAGCGCTTCTTATTTATGTTAATGCGGAGCTGGGACAGAGCGTTGGCACCTTTCCACCGTAAAGGTAGTCCAGAGGAGCTTGACTCCCTAATCCGTAAGATGAATCAGTGCATAACAGTTTAATAAAAGTGCACAATCACTTCTTTCTGCTCCACTTGGCTGCGACAGCACTTGGAGAGCCGGTGATGGAGGGATAAGTGAGCACCCGTTCAATAAAACCAAGTCATTTTGATTGCTTGAGACAATAAACAGTAGTGAAATAATGAAATGCCTCGCTTCTAATTACAGCACAAGAACTTTATTATAACCACGGGTGTGTGTGTTCTAGAGGGGAAACTGTAAATGCCTTTACTCTTTTTGTCAAGAAATTGAAAACAAAACATAAAAAGTCCAAGTGCTGCCTTAAATTTATATGTATAATCAAACTAGTCAAGGTAATTTTGTGTCATTTCAACTTAAATTACCTATATTACACACACATACACACACACACACACACACACACACACACTCATTGCTGAGCATTGTTTGATCCTGGTCATTCGTAGTTTCTGTGTTTTTCCGTGTCTTCCTAGTTCCTGGTTTTCTTGCCTTGCCTTGTTTCTGACCCTGGACTGTTTCATTGTTGATGATTGTTTACTGCCTACCCTGACCATTGCCTGTTTTGTGGATTACTCTTTTGCCTGTGCCTTGGATGTTACTGTTTTGCTGGTGATTTACTCTGCCTGTCTTGACCATGCTCATAGCTATTAAAGCCAGCATATGGATCCTCAACTCCATTGTCATTCCTCCTACATTACATAATCACCAAGTGAATACGCAGATGCAGCATATTTGATTTATTATTATCATTACATTAATGTTTACTATATATGCTAGTTGGTGTTAAAGAAAGCATTGTTCATGGCTTGTGATGCTGTAGTGCATCTGTACTACAGCATCCTCACAGAACAAATACCTTTCTTTCCATTTCTCCTTAAATATCCACCCTTCCAGGTCAATTTTCTTCTTTTGGACATGTTTAAAATCACAACTTGACACACAAGCATCAGTTACAATGCAGCGATCATCAGTTAGGTCCTGCTGGACATTCTGGCGCTGCTTGATCCATTACACATGTGTGTTTGTGTCCCAAGGCATAGCGTCAATGCAAATGAACAAAAACATTTGCAATTTGTTCCACTTTATATTATATTATTACAAATAAGCCGTGACATAAGTAGTGACATTTGCCAAGTATGGTAACTCATACTCGGAATTGGTGCTCTGCATTTAACCCATCCATGTGCGCACACACACACACACAGCAGTGAGAAGTGAACACACCGCGAACACACACCCAGAGCAGTAGGCAGCTATATATCCAGCGCCCGGGGAGCAACTGGGGGTTCAGTGCCTTGCTCAAGGGCACTTCAGCTATGGGTATTGAGGGTGGAAGAGAGCACTGTTCATTCACTCCCTCCCACCTACAACTCCTGCCAGCACCGAGACTCGAACCTGGGACTTTCGGGTTACAAGTCCAAATCTCTAACCATTAGGCCACAGCTGCACCAACCCCCCCCCCCGAATTTTCAAAACTGCCATTTCCCTCGCTAACTCTGCCCATATAAGCCCTGTGTTTTCACTCTCTCATTGTTAAGTTTTGTTTGTGTTATGCTGCATTTCTGAGCGCTCTCTCTGGTTACCGGGTGTTATGGTTTTGATCCTGTGCCTGGTTTCCTGGATTTCCCTGTTTGCCTGTGTATTTGGATCATGATTGTGGATAACCTTTATTAAAGCTGTGTTTATTAAAGCAGTTTGTAACACAAATACACTTTATTTAATTTTCAAAATAATCAGATTGGACATCTGATAGACAATATCTAGTAAATCCAAAATGATTCTGAACTCAGTTTCATGGCCCATTACCTATAAAACAAGACAGTGAAAGACAACACACATGACAGTGTGATATTGTGTGTCTCTGTGTCTTATGTCTCTGGTGATTGTGTGACTGTGACGTCTCTGTAGTGGCTCTTATACAGCATCAGATGATCCTGAATGCTGTTTGGTGTTGTCTTTATATTTTGATTGTTTGAATGTGTGTCTCTGTAGGTGATGTATGAGTATGAGACATTACTGCTGTCACATCACATCAGCAGATCCATTTCAGAAAAAACACAGTATATTCATATTACAGCCAGAGATATGAATAAACAACTGTTTAACCATAGATTAATAATTGTTGTTGTGAATATGGATTTGTTTATAGCGTTTACGCGTTTTGGGGTATTTTCTCCTGATAACCCCGAAAAGAACTTAAATTACACTTTCAGTTTTGATCGTACAGATAAGTGCAATACATCAATCGAATCTGTAAAGGGTCTACTTTTTTTTGTATACAGACATAATAACAACAAAACTTTGTGCACTTATAAAATAAAGATAACAAACAAGGAGTGCTGTCTGCAGCCTTTGTCTGCGCTGATCTTCAGATACAAATGCGTCATTAAAATGAACTGTAACTCAGTGAATACTCAACGAAGAGACATGAGAGAGATATCTATAGAAAGCCTGACATGTCTACTTTTTAAACTAAACAAGTGCTGCTGAAAACAAATATTCTGTGATAAAGTAATCCATATGAAAACAACGCGATGTCCGTTTTTCACGTCTCCCTTCATTATCTTGTAATGCGACCACGCCCCCGCGCCGAGCGCGCTTTTGAGATTCAAATGTTTCACTGAAGCGCGCGGCTTTTGAATACGCCCACACAACAGAAGACAACGCAGCGAGACTGTTCTTCAAGTTTTTATTATTTTACTGTTTGCTTTGCGATGAGAGGAATAAGACATAATTCACCCCAAAAAGATGTGATGTGGTTGAGGATTTGAGATTTGGATTTCCTCAGAAAAAAGAATGAAGCACTTTATTCAGCAGAGATCATAAACATGAGTAAGTCTCTTTTTATTGATTTATATACTTGTACTAGTTTTCACATAACGTGTAAACATTTTACTAGTTAGACTTTTTCCAAAGACTTTTTCCAAACTATAATTCCTGACTAAATGTATAATCAAGTGAAATATTATGAAGTTTCAATAGCAATATACACTACTATACCATTCAAAAGCTTGATGTAAATAATATAAATGTACCAATAAATGTAACTGTAACAAATGTAACAATCATTGCTGTTCTTTCAATTTATCCCCCCTAAAAAACCTAAAAAAAAAAAAATTCTCAGCTCTTTTCAACATTAATAATAATAATAATAATAATAATAATAATAATGATGATGATGATGATGATAATAATAACAATAAATGTTTTTTGTAGAAAATCAGATTGTTAAAAGGATTTCTGAAGGATTGTGTCACTGGAGTAATGATGCAAAAAAATTCAGTTTGAAAGTCAGCTTTGATTTTTCCTAATAAACTGTTTAACTGCACTCACAAGTGAATATTAAATTATGTTGTGGGATAATTAAATATATTCTAAATAAACTACAAACATAAAATTATATAGATTTATTTTGTCCTCACATTCTTTCTTGTAACTCATCCCTCTCAGTGACACAGCTGACTGAATGGCTCATTATGCAGCTCATTATGCAGGCCTTTGTCTTCTCAGGTGTGAATTCATGATAGTTGACGCCTACTCGCATATGACTTTTACCAACAAAAAGTGTCTTAGAAAATTTAAATCAAATATATTGTTTTCTGTAAGTGAGTAAACAAGATGATTTTCACATCATTTAGAAAAAAAAAAAATTCTAGGCTACAAGCTCCAGTTCTCAAAATATCTGGGAACCAATTTTCTGTATGTGTTTTTATTGCCTTATTCAAGTGATTTAACATTTTTATTTTTTCACTAACCACGCATAACATTTTTTTTCTCAAAAACACAATCATGTACATACATGCTGCTCACATATTATTATAGCATAGTTTGTGCTGATTACAGTGAGATTAGACTTTAGCCATTTAGATATTTATAAGAAACTGAAAAAAGCACAAATGTCAGGGCATGACAAAACTTCTCCAGGCCCCAAAAATACCCTTAGACTCCAGAGGGTTAATCGACAGCTCTCTCTTTATCAATTACACACAGAGACAATGAAAGAGATGAAAATATTCATATATTCATAGATCATCACAGAATTAAACACAGTTTAGAGTACAGAGACAAAATTGGAGCTGAATTATTAGGGGCCAAGCACCGAAGGTGCGTAGGCACCTATTGTACCAGTCGATTTTCTTCTTCCTTTTCTTCTGCTCAAGTCTATGGCAGCCCATAGAACCGCTTGAGGGACAGTTGTGAAATTTGGCACACTGATAGAGGACAGTATCAACATTAATCATAGAAAGTTTGGAGTCTCTAACTTAAACTCTCTAGTGCCACCACTTGTCCAAAATTTCACTCATGTTTATGCTAATAACACACAAACAAATTCGACGAAAAGCACGCAAAAATGGATCTGAGGCTGTATCTCCGCAACAGTGTGGCATATTGAGACCAAACTTGGTGTGTGTTATAACAAGCATGACCTGAAACTACCTGCAGTGTTTCGGCACTGTGCCACCTAGTGGTCAGGAGATATGAAAAATGCAAATTTATGCTTAAAACTTCTGAATGGTTTGGCCAAAAAACACAAAACTGGTCTCTTTAGATTCGAATGATACCCAATTTTCCCATGTCAGCCAGTGAAATGCTATATTTTATGAAAGCATTGATGTATCATTACGAAACTTGGTATGCTTCTTCGGCACCATGCCCTGATGGTACTCAAAAAGACAACCTTGTGGTCAAAAGTTATAATGAAATTTCTTCTTATAACTTTTGTTTACATTAGCCTATTGTAATGAAACTGGATTTGATAGAATCCTTGGATCATGCCAAGAACATAAATACTCATTATGCCATAATTATTTATAAATAATTATTATTTAACTTCCTGTCCGCTATTTTGATTTATGTTGAAAACCTGCTTTTTCGAACTCCTCCTAGACCATTAGTCCGATTTTCACCAAATTTGACTCGGATCATCTTTAGACCATGCTGACCAAAAGTTATGGATTTTGTGTCTATATACGAAATATACGTTTTCATTTAGTGCATCAACGAATTTGTTGGAAAGATGCCAAACTGCATCTGAGGCTGTATCTCTGCAAAGCTTTGACATATTTACACCAAACTTCGTATGTGCCATTGACACCTCACACTGACCACACTACTTCAAGTTTGTAACAGCGCCACCTAATGGTCAAAAATAAGAAACCATTCATTAACCATTAATTATAACATTTCAAAAACTGCTAATAACTTTTGCTTGCATTAACCTATTATAATGAAACCTTGAGTCATGCTGACAACACACATACCAATTATGCCATAGTAAGAGGAACTTCCTGTCCCCCATTTTGATTTATGTTGAAACCCCACTTTTTCAAACTCCTTAACTGTTTGTCCGATTTTCACAAAATTTGATTCAGATCATCTTCAGACCATGCTGACAATAATTCATGGATTTCGTGTTGATATGCAAAACCGTTTTTGTATAGAGCCGCTACAAATTTGAGGCATGATGCCAAATTGACTCTGAAACTGAAACTGAAGCTGAAACATATTAACACCAAACTTTGTGTGTGCCATTGTCACCACACACAGAACACGCCACATCAATTTGATAACAGTGCTACCTATTGGTCAAAAGTGATAAGCCAATACATCAAATTACTAGTGGTTGTATTTATGATATTTCAGCCATTTTGAATACAAACCTGATTTCAAAAAAGTTTGGACACTGTACAAATTGTGCTCCTGTGGCTCAGTGGTAGAGCATTGCGTTAGCAACACAAAAGGCTGTGGGTTCAATTCCCAGGGAACACACATACTGGTAAAAAAAAATTGTATAGCCTGAATGCACTGTAAGTCGCTTTGGATAAAAGCGTCTGATAAATGTACATGAAAAATAAATTAAATGAAAACAAATTGTGAAAAACAAAATGCAATGATGTGGAAGTTTCAAATTTCAATATTTTATTCGGAATACAACATAGATGACATATCAAATGTTTAAACTGAGAAAATGTATAATTTTAAGGGAAAAATAAGTTGAATTTCATGGCATCAACACATCTCAAAAAAGTTGGGACAAAGCCATGTTTACCACTGTGTGGCACCCCCTCTTCTTTTTATAACAGTCTGCAAACGTCTAGGGACTGAGGAGACAAGTTGCTCAAATTTATGAATAGGAATGTTGTCCCATTCTTGTCTAATACAGGCTTCTAGTTGCTTAACTGTCTTAGGTCTTCTTTGTCACATCTTCCTCTTTATGATGCACCAAATGTTTTCTATGGGTGAAAGATCTGGACTGCAGGCTGGCCATTTCAGTACCCGGATCCTTCTTCTACACAGCCATGATGCTGTAATTGATGCAGTATGTGGTCTGGCATTGTCATGTTGGAAAATGAAAGGTCTTCCCTAAAAGAGACGACATCTGGATGGGAGCATATGTTGTTCTAGAACTTGGATATACCTTTCAGCATTGATGGTTCCTTTCCAGATGTGTAAGCTGCCCATGCCACACACACTAATGCAACCCCATACCATCAGAGATGCAGGCTTCTGAACTGAGATCTGATAACAACTTGGGTTGTCCTTGTCCTCTTTAGTCCGGATGACATGGCGTCCCAGTTTTCCAAAAAGAACTTCAAATTTTGATTCGTCTGACCACAGAACAGTTTTCCACTTTGTCACAATCCATTTTAAATGAGCCTTGGCCCAGAGAAAACACCTGCGCTTCTGGTTAATGTTTAGATATGGCTTCTTTTTTGACCTACAGAGTTTTAGCCAGAAACGGCGAATGGCACGGTGGATTGTGTTCACCGACAATGTTTTCTGGAAGTATTTCTGAGCCCATGTTGTGATTTCCATTACAGTAGCATTCCTGTATGTGATGCAGTGCCGTCTAAGGGCCCGAAGATCACAGGCATCTAGTATGGTTTTTTCCGGCCTTGACCCTTACGCACAGAAATTGTTCCAGATTCTCTGAATCTTTGGATGATATTATGCACTGTAGATGATGATAGCTTCAAACTCTATGCAAATTTTTCTCTGAGAAAATCCTTTCTGATATTGCTCCCCTATTTTTCGCCGCAGCATTGGGGGAATTGGTGATCCTCTGCCCATCTTGACTTCTGAGAGACACTGCCACTCTGAGAGACTCTTTTTATACCCAATCATGTTGCCAATTGACCTAATAAGTTACAAATTGGTCCTCCAGCTGCTCATTATTTGTATATTTAACTTTTCCGTTAACTTTTATTGCTACCTGTCCCAACTTTTTTGGAATGTGTAGCTCTCATGAAATCCAAAATGAGCCAATATTTGGCATGACATTTCAAAATGTCTCACTTTTAACATTTGATATGTTATCTATATTCTATTGTGAATAAAATATAAGTTTATGATATTTGTAAATTATTCCATTCCTTTTTTACTCACAATTTGTACAGTGTCCCAACTTTTTTGGAATCGGGTTTGTAAAATCATCTTAAAATGGTTTTAATTACTCATTGCTGCAGTTGGTCTGATGCTTGCTTCTTTAGTGCTTGGCCCCATAATTGCTGCTTGCAGCTATATTTAACTTTAATTCCATTTTAAAATATTTAAATAATAATATACTCACAACAGTATACTGTCTCCAGTTTATAATGTGGATTATCTTTCAGTAACTTCACTCCTGATTTTCCTAGTTTATTCCCAGTCAGATTCAGGTGTCTCAGGAGTGAGGAATTTGATCTGAGAGCTGAAGCCAGAGCAACACAACCTTCATCTGTGATGCCACAATCCCTCAACCTGTAGAGAACAATGACACAATGTTAATTGTAGTTCAAGTGTCTGTAGTTTGTTATTAACGCTGGTTTCAGAGCAGGAGAGGAGATATAATGACAAGCATATTTACAAACTGCTGCTGACAGAATGAGATTTATGCATGTTGATGCCCAATGGTGCTGTCTGAAACTGTCATGTGCTTCAGGACTGAACAGATACACAGAGCTGAATGTGAGATATTGTTTCATAGTGATATAAGGACAAATCTATCGGGAGAAACAGTCTTACTCCTCTAATAAACACCTACAGGTCATTTGCTTCACATGAGCCACGTGTTCCCCATTACATCTCATTTATTAACTCTTGTGATCAAACACATCATGTCATGTTTAGGGTGACCATATGTCTGACTCCGGCAGCTCTTCTTGGATGCAGGGTTGCCAAGTCCGCATTTTTTCCACAGAATTGGGATAATTTTAAACTTTTGCCATGGCTTAATTTTCCCAAGTGGGTTAAAGGTTTGAAATATTGCATAAATTGAATTTGACTGAAATGCTTGTATTAAAACATTTTGCATTCTACCTAAGATAAAACTTTCATGGACTTTTACATTAACTGTTTGCTTCTGGTGGAATGACCTGCCCAACTCAATCCAAGCAGACCTTAATCATTTTCAAGAAACAGCTGAAAACACATTTTCATCTGACCCTCTAACTCCAGCACTCTCTATTATAATGCTAATTCTAATTTTATCTGCTTGTTTTTTTTTTATTAAAGAAATTTGACCAGCTAACATATGCATCTCTATTCAATTTCTATTCTAACTATTTGTTTTATTTAAAAAGAAAGGGAGAGCCTTTAACCCTAGCATTCTCTATTCAATATGGCTGCCGTCGCATCATCCAGGTGGATGCTGCACACTGGTGGTGGGCGAGGAGATACCCCCTGACAATGTAAAGTGCTTTGAGTGCCTAGAAAAGCGCTATATAAATGTAAGGAATTATTATTATTATTCTTTCTATTTATTTTATTTTTATTTATTATAAAAAATAACATTCTAACACAAGCATTATCTATTATTTTTCTATTCTATTGACTTGTTTTATTTTTATTAAAAAAATACCCTCTAACACTAGCATTCCCTAATCTTTTTCTGTTCTATCTACTTGTTTTCCCCCCAAAAAAAAAAAAATATGGTCATCCTAGTCATGTTTGGCATGCTTATAAACTGAACAGAAATCACACATTAGTATCTGAACATTCAGGTTAAATCTTTATTACATCAGTGAGAACACAATGAGCTCATGGGATTTCAGAAAAAGTGGAAAAAGTTATACTCTTACACAGAAATGAGCAGTTGATTAATCAGTATTAATCAAACTAGCAGAAGCAACTGAAGCTCCAGTAAACGTTTGTGGGGTCAAAAACAAGAGCAGAGGCTGATGTGATGTCATGGATATAAATTAAATTAACTTCATATTTATGTGCTGAAATTTAGTTTGTTTATTGAACATTTATTTTAAATATTTAGTCTTAGAATTTACATTAAAGGACAAGGACATCAGAGACTATCAGAGAGATGATCTTACCACAGTATCTCCAGTTTACAGTGATTACCCTTCAGTCCAGCACAGAGACGCTTCACTCCCAAATCTCCTATTTTATTCCAAGACAGATCCAGGTGTCTCAGGTATGAGGGGTTTGATCTCAGAGCTGAAGCCAGAGAAGCACAACCTTCATCTGTGACGCCACAATCTCTCAACCTGTAGAGAACAATGACACAGTGTTAATTGTAGTTCAAGTGTCTGTAGTTTGTTATTGACTCTGGTCTCAGAGCAGGAGAGGAGATATAATGACAAGTGTTGCCACAAACTGCTGCTGAAAGAATGAGATTTCTGCATGTTGATGCTCAATGGTGCTGTTTGAAACTGTCATGTGCTTCAGGACTAAACAGACACACAGAGCTAATTGTGAGATATTGTTTCATAGTGATATAAGGATGGTTCTGTCTGGAGAAACAATCAGTTGCTCCTCTAATAAACACCTACAGGAGGACATTTGCCTCACAGGAGCCACATATTCCTCATTACATCTCATTTCTCAACTCTTGTGGTCAAACACATCATTGTGTCATGTTTGGCAGCTTATAAACTGAACAGACATCACTAAATCACACATTAATATCTGAACATTCAGGTTAAATCTTTATGACATCTGTGAGAACACAATGCCATGGGATTTCAGAAAAAGTGGAAAATAAGAGGAAAATAAAATCTTAGACAGAGATAAACAGGTGAATGATTATTAATCAAACTAGCAAAAGCAACTGAAGCTCCAGTAAATGTTTGGTGGATCAAAAATAGGAGCAGCAGCTCATGTGATGTGATGAAGATGAATGAAATTAACTTCATATTCAGTCATCAGAGTCATTTGTGCTGAGATTTTGTGTTTACTGAACATTTATTTTACAAGCTTTAGTCTTAAAATTTACAATACAGGGCAAAGACATGAGATTATCAGAGAGATTATCTTACTGCAGTTCCTCCAGTTTACAGTGAGGATTCTTCAGTCCAGCACAGAGAAGTTTCACACCCAAATCCCCCTTTTTATTCCAAGACAGATCCAGTCGTCTCAGGTGTGAGGGGTTTGATCTCAGAGCTGAAGCCAGAGCAGCACAACCTTCATCTGTGATGCCACAATCTCTCAACCTGTAGAGAACAATCACATACTCTCCACTCTCTGTCTTATGTAGACATTCAAAACCAATATGTTTAAATTACACTATTCGTTACACAGCTGAGTTTTATACTGTTATTTTGATCTGTATGGAGTTGTGGTGTGTGTGTGTGTGTGTGCGTGTTTCTCCTCCATCTCCAAAAATATGACATGAGAAATCAAGTATTATTATCATTATTATTATTATTATTTGCTTTTTTAGACAGGACAGTACATACACAGAAAGTGAAGTGGGAGAAAGAGATGGGGGTGACTTTCTTCTTTCAGACGAATCCCGTCGGAGTTATATAAAAAATTGTCTTTGAGCTTTCAAGCTGTTTAATGGCACTCAGCAGGTGTTGCAGTGCATCAGTCCAAAAGAAGTTAAATAAAAAGCATCCATCTATGAGGTCCGTGCCGCGTATGCGCTGGTGAGTCTTGTGAAAACCAACGTTTGTTAACAGAAGCAAAGTTTCCTTACTTTAGCAAAGGAAAACCAGTCTCCTCTTGGCTTATATCGAAATCCTCTGACATTCTTCTTTACAAATCCTCATTTTGTACTTCTAATTAGTGACAATTGTTTTGTTTTGATCTCTCCCCTGCCCTTCCGCGTTCGTCACTTCTGAGCGGCGCATGCGTAAAGCCGATCTAATACGTCGTCCGCCCGGAGCTGCTTCCTTGTATAACAGTGAGCGCAAGCTAGATTAAATTGATTATTACGTATTAAATAGTAGTTTTACATACATATAAGTGCAGAGTAAGTGAAGCTATGATTTACAGAATGTACAGTGGAGTTGCTATATACAATATTAAGCAGAGTATGTACAAAATACAAATAGGAATGATTAAGATTCAAGATTATTTATTATTTGTCACGTACAAGTTATATGACATACAACAAGCAGTGAAATGTAGAACAGGGGAGGAAGAAATACAGCATAACATAAGGGAGGGGAGGAGAAAAAAACAACCCCCAGACTATGCTCCTTTGGGAGTACAGTGTGAGTAGGCATGGGCCAATTACCGGTTTCAAGGTATACCGCGATTTAAAAAATTTCACGGTTTCAAAACCACTAATATTTTCCATTATACCGTTCCTGCGGTATGCACTGTTTTCCATGTCTCCTCAAAGACTGAAAGAGTAGGAATCTCTCAGACTGAGAGCAGTGTAGAGAGTAACACTGACCCCTCCTCCTCCTGTTGCTGCGAGCGAGCGGTCAGTCACGTGTGTGTAGGATGACCCGGGTACACTTCACATTCAGAGTTCCTTTCAGTCTCATGCACAGCTGCGTCCGCTCAGCTTTCAAAAGTATACTCAACCGATGAGCGCAGACGGATGAGCTCAACACATGTGCAGTACCACGGGGTGCGCGGCTGTCCACAAGCCCTCTTGATGACAAAAATAACGTAATGCCGACAGTGTGCGCAAGTATACATTGGCCTTTACGCGATCGGCAACCGGCCATGTTTTGCTTTATTGCAACTCTCTGTTCTGGACTTGCACAAACTGCGTTGCAATGCTGTCATTTTTCAAAATGTCATTTATGTGAAAATATGAAGTCTGTTAACGCCCGTTAACACAGACCAGAGACGCTGAAGACGGACGCACAGAGAAAAATACTGTAGATCACTCACTGTTCATGATGCACAAACTATTGGAAGAAAATCCTCAATATTGATTCGGGGGTTTATATGAATGTGTTTCTGAGGGGAGCTGACTGTCTTCTGAAATGTTTACGTGGTATTTTCTTTTCATATCGTCTCTGTATAATGTTAGTTCATATTAAAGCAGCGTTTCAGCGCAGCGCAGCTCTGTATCTGGTGTTCCAGAGGTGCCTCCTGCTGTCAGAGAGTGAATCTGCATCTTATTCAGAGCTTCTGCTGTTTGTTTCGTTCATGCACGTAGTATAGTTTCACAAAGCTTGTCAGACTCAGAACATTCTGTTTTTGCTTCAAACTGGGTTATTATTAAATCAAATTATGTGTATGATTATTATTATATAACTAAATTATATTAAATGATATGTATATGAATTATAAAACTAAAATTAAATAACTGTAATTACAGATTTAGGTTAAATAAAGATGTCAGTCTTTATATATATATATTTTTTTTTTTTCTTTTTAGGAAACAAATCAAATAAAAAATAAACTAATTCTACTGTTTCTAATATTCTGTATGTTGCTCAAAAACAAAATATTTTGTGTCCAGCAGATTTTTTTATTTTTTTATCCAGTCATTTAAAAATAACACATTTCAGAGCTATAACAACAATACTGTGATACCGTGAAACCGTGATATTTTCCCTTAAGGTTATCATACCGTCAAAATCTCATACCGGCCCATGCCTAAGTGTAAGAACAGGAAAAACACCTCAGCAACAAAAGCACATAATCAATACAGCATGAAAAACACACGACTTGCAACAGGGGAGGGGAGTGGGGGGTGGAGGTAACCCAGCACAGGCAAGCAGCCATCCGGTCCTGCAGCCATTCTTGGCGCTGGTCACAGACCCGCTTGTCAGACTGGCAGTACAAAGCAGCAAAGGCGAGGAAAGGGGGGTTGGCCGGGGGTGAATGCATATCTTTATATATGTGCGTATGTCTGTGTGTATGTATGTAAAAGTTTGTGTATTTGTAGGCCTGGAGAGCCGCCACGCCTGGCATCAAATCTAGGTGCCTCAGCCCACAGATTGTCATAGCGATAGTTAGATCATATTGAACTGGGGAGGGGGTGGAAATGAGGACGGGGGGGACATGACCCCCCAGATTCACCCCCTCACTGTCTCAATGAAAGTCTCTATTGGTAAACAGAGGATTAATCAGGGTTTCCGCTATGTACATTAGTCTAAGTAGTGGCGACCCTGCCCGCCGTTCCTTAAACGTGTACTAAGTGATTTTTGAAACACTTTTGACCGCAGTGTCTGACCGATTCCCAAAACACACTTGTAGCCAATCAGCGGTTAAGGGGCGTGTCTTGTCCTGATAGCGAGAAGAGAGCGCTCAATTTGAGTGCACAGGACGCATATTACATTTACATTTAGTCATTTAGCAGACGCTTTTATTCAAAATTAGCATATTAGCAGACCGACTGTAGATTAAGAGAGATGGTGGATAAATAAAGAGGAAAACATCAGAGAAACAAAACATTAAAAACAAGGGTTGCAATCAGGCAAGAGGCAGGACCCGCGTAAATATCGGAGCAGCATTCCAGCGGTGAAGAGAAACTAAAGGATTGGGAAGGGCTCGAATCGGACAGCGAGGTTGCTTTGTTTCTTTTTGATAGGTGAGTAACGTTGATTTCGCTTTGTTTCACACAACTTATCCATGTTGTGTTGTTTGAATATGCTTATGTGTCATCTTCACATGTTTCCGCGATCATTGTTGCCATGGTTGCGTATGTATGTGTGGGGCGAGGCACAGTGACCGAGAGAGCTCAACGCGCTGCAACTTCACAAAACACATTCAAATAAAAAAAGCACCAGCAAATTAAGAAAAATTCTTCAACATTTTGACAGTACGCTTGCTGCAAATACTCGCAACACAACGAAATACAAAAACAAGCTTCAGTGCTCACAACACAAACAAATACAGAAGCGAGTTGCAAATACCCCAACAAAACGAAAATTAACCTTTTTTTTTGGCGTATTGATTACCATTTGTATAACCACAGTTGTACAAATACCATGGTTAAACTATGGTTAGAATAGTAAATCCATTGTTAATTTGTGCATGATTACAGTAACCATTTTTTGTTTGCTTTTTTTAATATAATAAATATATTTATTAATTAATTAATTTCAATAGGAAAACCATAGGCTATGGTTAGTTTTAAAAGTTAAGGTAAGTTGTAAAAGTAAGTTAGCCAGCTTACATAACTATTCACAGTTACAGTAATTGTGCATTTAGTCATCTTATTTAGGCTAATAATATCCACACAAAAAAAGCAAAAACAACAACAAAAAAAAGCTAAGGAATCATATGATCAGGATGTTAAAATAAACAAAGATCTTTTCAAAGCAAACATTGATAAATTATGTCCCAGCCATATTTGTCACTTTACGGTTCCCTTTAATATTTCCGATGTGGTCTGTGTTTTTGCAGCACGTTTCTTTATTTGTTTGTATTGTGAGTATTTGCAGCGCGTGTTGTCAAACTGATGAAATTGTTTTCATAATTTGCAGGTGTTTTTGTCATTTGCAGTGCGTTTAGCTCTCTCGGCCACCTTAGCAGGGTGTGTTTGTTTTGGTGCTAAAGAATTACTGCTTCAATGCGGCGTGGCATGAAGGTGATCAGTCTGTGGCACTGCTGAGGCGTTATTAAAGCCCAGGTTGCTTTGATAGCGGCCTTCAGGTTCTCTGTATTGTTTGTCAGATGTTACTTATCTTCCTCTACATCTTCCATACCCCATAGATTCTCTGTGAGGTTCAGGTCAGGCGAGTTGGCTGGCCAATCAAGCACAGTAATATCATGGTCAGCAAACCACTTGGAATTGGTTTTGGCACTGTAGGCAGGTGCTAAAGTCCTGCTGCAAAATGAAATCAGCATCTCCATAAAGCTTGTCAGCAGATGGAAGCATAAAGTGCTCCAAAATCTCCTGGTAGATGGCTGCATTGACTTTGGACTTGATAAAAAACAATGAAATAACACCAGCAGATGGAATGACACCCAAATCATCTCTGACTCCAGAAACTTCATACTGGACTTTGGATTCGGTGCCTCTCCAGTCTTCCTCCAGACCTTGATTTCCAAATGAAATGCAAAATTTACTTTAATCTGAAAAGAGGACTGTGGAGCACTGAGCAACAGTCCAGTTCTTTTTCTCCTTACCCCAGGTGAAATGCTTCTGATGTTTTTTTCTGGTTCAGGAGTGGCTTGGTTCTAGGAATGTGAAAACTGTAGCTCTTTTCCTGGAGACGTCTGAGCGTGGTGACTCTTGATGTGCTGACTTCGGCTTCAATCCACTCCTTGTGAAGCTCTCCCAAGTTCTTGAATCAGCTTTTCCTGACAGTCTTCCCAAGGCTGTGGTCATACCTGCTGCGTGTGCACCTTTGCTACCACACATTTTCCTTCCAGTCAACTTTCTATTAATATATTTTGATACAGCACTCTGTGAACAGCCAGCCCTTTCAGCAATGTCCTTCTGTGGCTTACCCTCCTTGTGGAGGCTGTCTATGATCGTCTTCTGGATAACTGTTGAATGTTCTAAACTAGCCCAAGAGGTATCCAGTATTTATACTCAAAATTAATCAAAGTAATCAAGCTCAAAATTTAAGATTAAAATTTTTTGAGATACTGAATTTTTAATTTTCCTGAGCTGTAAGTTGTAACCATCAGAATTAAAACAAAAAAAACTCTTGAATTATTTCAGTTTGTGTGCAATGAATGTAGAATATAAGAAAGTTTGCTTTTTTGAATTGAATTACAAAAAATAAAGACCTTTTCTATGATATTCTAATTTTTTGAGATGCACCTGTACTATCATCTATGACTGATCTGTTGATTTTTCTGGACTGAAAAAAATTGACTGCTGGACAGCTTGGTCCCCCCCAGTTAAAAAATCCTATCTACGCCCCTGATAGCGATACACAGCAAGTTGCCATGGAGACGGCCTTGATCATGTCCCAGACAGAGTCAACAATCAGCAGGTGTCTGTGGAGTGGGGGGAGGAACGCAAGAGCGTCTCCCTGCAGTGCTTTTCCGGGGGAATTGTTGTTGTTCCAACAGTGGCCTTGGCTGAGGCCAGTGCTGGAAGAGGGGAGCGGAAAGCAGATAAGATTGGGATTGTTTGGTCTTGGGGCGAGTAGCCGCATTCCAATTTACACGACTACTCTCTTAGTCCATTCTGAGCAAACTGGTATGGGTCTAGTGTAGCAGGGAGACAGGATTATAAATGGGTAACAACCAGCCTCTCAAAGCACTTGGCAATGATGGGGGTGAGTGCGACAGGACAGAAGTCGTAAAGGGCCGAGGCAGTGGAATGCTTTGGTACTGGCACGATGGTGGAGGTTTTGAAACTAGTGGGGACAGTTGTCTGGGCCAGGGACATATTGAAAATGTCCTTGATACCTCACCAGAGCCAATCACCAGCACATCACACATGTTGCACACTTACTGGCTCACTGACATTGACGAGATTTACCCCTTATAGGTATTGAAATTTCAAGCGGCAAAGTTAATTTGGTTAAATACTCCCACACTCTATGAACACCGTCTTCATGTGCGTGTGCCTCTCTGACTGTGCTCAAAAATGTTCTCTCAGACAGTGTGTGCAAATAACCTAAGAGTTCTCTTTCGCTGATGATGGTGTTTCAATAGATTTAAATCACTTGTTTTTAAACCGCAATGCTTAAACACAGGTAAATGATACGGTTTTGTGACCAGGTAGCACAGCAATGTCATGTGAACGTGTAACCACGATAGAGACGATAGTCTAAAATCTCTACCAGTTGACAAATTTCTATTTCTATATTTGCATGCCTTAAAATAATCTATATAGCAAAATCTATAATGACTTGGTAACGATATATATGATTGTTTGGTGGGTCAAAAACAGGAGCAGCAGCTCATGTGATGTAATGAAGATGAATGAAATAAACTTCATCTTCAGTCTTCAGTCATCAGAGTCATTTGTGATGAGGTTAAGTGTGTTTACAGAACATTTATTTTGCAAGCTTTAGTCTCAGAATTTACATTAAAGGACAAAGACATGAAACTATAAGAGAAATTATCTTACCGCAGTATCTCCAGTTTACAACGAGGATCCTTCAGTACAGCAGAGAGCAACGTGACTCCAGAATCTCCTATTTTATTCAAAGACAGATTCAGCTGTCTCAGGTGTGAGGGGTTTGATCTCAGAGCTGAAGCCAGAGCAGCACAACCTTCATCTTTGATGTCACAATCATTCAACCTGTAGAGAACAATGATACACTCTTCACTCTCTCCGATCAGATCGGGTCAGATTAGCAGTGAATATATTATTAAAGATGAAGTACAAACTTAAACCACAAATCAACATGTTTGATGGGTCATTGAACTGAGATCAAAAATGTCACAGAGCACAAAACATGACCATAAAACATCTAATGACTCATTCAAGAAAGATAAATATGTCTAGTAACACTTTAGTATAAGGACCAATTCTCACCATTAACTTGTTGCTTATTAGCATGCCTATTATTAACATATTGTCTGTGTATTAGTTAGTATTACCATATTACCTATAAAGCATATATTTTGCACGAACATATTCCACATGCCTAATTCGACCCAACACTTTAAACTATTAATAAGCAGCAAATTAGGATCTTACTGAGGCAAAAGTCGTAGTTAATGGTTTGTTAATAGAGAAAATTGGACCTTAAAATAAAGTGTGACCATATTTCTTTATATGCCGGCAGCCATATCACCCTGGAGCCCAAGACCGGTTTCCCATTGAAATTTAAGCTGGGGTGGGGTTGGTCATTATCTGTATGTGGGTGGTAGTGATAATGATAGGTTTATGTTGGTGGAGGTGCTAGTGAGGCCAGCAGGGGGTGCTCAACCTGTGGTCTGTGTGTGGTCTGTGTGGGTCCTAGTGCCCCAGTGTAGTGATGGGGGCACTACACTGTTAACAAGCACCGTCCTTCGGATGAGATGTTAAACTGAGGTCCTGACTCTCTGTGGTCATTAAAAATGCCAGGATGTCTTTCGAAAAGAGTAGAGGTGTAATCTCGGCATCCTGGCTAAATTCGCCCATTGGCCTCTGACCATCATGGCCTCCTAACAATCCCCATATCTGCTGATTGGCTTCATCACTCTGTCTCTTCTCCCCCAATGAGCTGGTGTGTGGTGGGCGTTCTGGTGCAATATGGCTGCCGACGCATCATCCAGGTGGATGCTGCACACTGGTGGTGGATGAGGAGATACCCCCTGACAATGTAAAGCGCTTTGAGTGCCTAGAAAAGCGCTATATAAATGTAAGGAATTATTATTATTATTATTATTGCAATGTATTTTTTTATGCAGAATGTCTTACGTAGACATATATGCAAATCTGTTTTATTAGTCACACTATTCACTACATAACTGAGTTATTAGATCTATACTTAAATTTACAGTACTTGTCAAAAGTTTAGAAACATGATTTATTTATTATTATATCAGTAAAACAATAACATTGTGAAATATTATTACAATTTCAAAAGGCCGTTTTTTATGTGAATATCTATTGTGACCAGTCGTCTGCCTCCCCCCAATTATCAGCATCACCCCGTCCCTTAATCTCCGACCTTCACCAGGCTCCCGACAGGAGTGGGTGCATGAGATATGAGGGGCGCTGAAATAGCCAGGGCTGACAGCGTGTGATGAGGCACACCTGAACCAAATGGAGCCTCATCACCACTGCTGTTTAGATGCCAAGCGAGCCTATCCTTGAGAGACCGGTCTCTTCCACATGCATGCACACTGGTGTCCTCGTGGGTCCAGGAAGGGTGCGTAGAGGGACTCCCGGGCCGCCAGAACCGTGAGCTGCCGGACCCATGGTCCGGTTAAGAACCCCACCCGTTATATGGCTGACAGGCCAGAATTCCGGCCATTTATCCCCGGGAGGCGCCATGGGCCAAGGAGTGTGAAGCTGCTCGGAAGAAGCTGCCGCCCTTCATGCCCTGGACCAGGAGAGGAGCGCGTGTGAGTGAAGTGCAAGTGACATGTGGCCAAGTATGGTGACCCATACGCAGAATTTTTGCTCTGCATTTAACCCATCCAAAGTGCACACACACAGCAGTGAGCACACACACATCGTGAACACACACCCAGAACAGTGGGCAGCCCCCACCTGCAATCCCTGCTGGCCTGACACTCGAACTCACAACTTTTGGATTATGATTCGAAATCTCTTACCGTTAGGCCACGACTTCCAGCAAACCGGCCGCCGGAAAGTCATGGCCGGTCGTGACTCCTTACCTGGACCCTTCCTTCCCGAACACTGCCTTACCTTCACGAAACCTGCAGCATGGCGAGGACACCAGATCCCCTGTTTATTTTGAACACCCTTTCCCTTTGGACACTTTTATTCCCTGTTTTTGTTATTTTCTGTTAATAAAAGCCTCTCTGAGGCCTGACGCCACACCCACTGTGTCTGTCATTCTAATATGCTGAATTGTTGCTCAATTATTGATGCTCAATTATTATTATTATTAATAATGATTATTATTATTATGAATGTTAGAAATATTTTTGCTGCTTAACATGTGGTGGAAATATTTTTGGGTTAGGGTTAGAAACAGAAACAGAAAGTTCAAAAGAACAGCTTTTATTTAAATAGAATCTTTTGTAACATTAGAAATGATTTAACTATCTCTTTTGATCAATTTCATGCATATTTGCATTAATAAAAGCATTGATTCCTATTAAACACAGACACACACCTGGGGCCTCATTTATAAAGCGTGCGTACGCACAAAACGGGGCTGGAAACGTACGTACGCCAGTTCCCACGCAAAGGTTGTGATCTATAAAAAACAAACTTGACGGGAGAATGTGCGCACCTTTAAGCAAACTTTGAGCCGTGCGTACGCACATTCTGGAGACAAAGGGAATTGGCGACACCGATGGTGAGGTCGTGAACTGAAGTTAGATTGTAGAAAATAAATGTGAGAAGAACGATTATAAGAATGAATGACATTTAATTTTCACTCCATTTCATACGTTATATCCACATTATCATGAAGATTAAATCCAACAGTGTTATTTGTGCCGATTGTTTTAGGCTATATACATCTAGTAAAATCCAAACGTAATTCAAAATGTATTAAAAGTAAAATAAAATAATAATCAGCGCTGCCTTACAGTCACATTGTCCACAACGGGAGCACAGGAGGACATGGCGCGATACATGTGATAGCCTACAGAATAGCATGAAATACCCTTTTATTAGAGAACTGGCAGAACACAGTGTAAAAAGGAAATATTTTCCTTAATGTACATAGCCTATATCATAAAATGTCAACGTCTGCAAATACAGTCATGAAGCACAATCGCTACTCATCATCGGTCCTAACTATTACGGTGTTCATTACAAAACCGTCAAGAAGCATGTGTTCACTATAACATTTTCGTCTTAAATTTTCGCCCACAAATTAATTAAGTGATTTTGTCAAGGTGTTAACGATCAGTCTATTTGCTAGAAACATATAAATTCTCCGGTGACCCGGGTATGTAATGCTTCATGATGGCACTCCTGGCACTGTTGGAGGATTACGCTAATGGCAGAATAAGGAGAGAACGAGTTTTTCAGGGACCATGATGATTTCCTGGCCCATGATGATGACTGGCTAATAAGCCGATTTAGATTCCCTAGAGCTGTGCTCTTGGATCTATGTGCTGAATTGGGTCCAGTATTAGAGAGGGCAACACGCCGGAACCATGCCATCCCAGTCCAAATACAAGTCCTCACCACTCTGGGGTTCTTGGCAACCGGCTGTTTCCAGCGGGAATTGGCAGACAGGTAAATTAATAATATAAAAAAACTATAAGTAATCCTCAAATTTGTCTCTAAGACCTTTTTGTATATGAAATAATTCTATTGGAATCTATCATCTCACCCTATAGGTCTGGTATATCACAGCCGTCCCTGAGTGCCATAATATCTGTCGTTTTAAATGGTATACTTAATATGGTTAGTCGATACATCAGGTTCCCCTACACTGTGCGAGAACAGGCCGAAATTAAAACGCAATTTGCAGCAATGTCTGGTTTCCCAAATGTAATCGGCGCAATTGACTGCACTCATGTTGCTATAAGGGCACCATCTGAAAATGAATTTGCTTATGTTAATAGAAAGCATGTGCATTCTATTAATGTGCAAATCATATGTGACTCCAACATGACACTCACAAACATTGTGGCACGCTGGCCTGGTTCAACACATGATTACTTTATCTTGACACATAGCAGTGTAGGGAACAGACTAAATGCAGGCGCAGTACGTGATGGCTGGCTTCTTGGTGAGTTTAACAATATTAAAAAGTAGAAACCGTAACAATTGTTTTTTAATATAATTATAACCTGCAGGTGACAGTGGCTACCCCCTGAGACGCTGGCTACTCACCCTATTTTTAAACCTGCAGAGCGCACAGGAGGAAACTCATTATAACGAGGTCCACTCTCGTGCCCGCGCAGTTGTGGAGCGTGCCATCGGCATCCTGAAATGCAGATGGCGTGCTCTGGATGCCTCGGGTGGCAGACTTTTTTATACCATCCAGCAAAAGTGTGCAAGATTGTCAGGGCGTGTGGTGTTTTTGCACAATATAGCACTGAGAAACGGTATTCCTCTCCCTCCTGATCTCCCTCTACCCCAGCATTACGACCCCCGAGCCACAGCCCCCTGGCCGACAAGAGGGATATCAACAAGGTGCAAGAATCCATGAGAATGTCATGCCCCGTTTGTAAGGAAGACAAAAGTCAAGGTTCATTTTTTAAGTACATCTTTTAATAATTGTTCAATTTCTTGCAACACTTCTCTCATCTGCCGTAGCTCATCTGAAACCCCGTTGACAGCGTTTATTGTCTCTCGCTGTAACTGCAGGACTGCGTCAGTGAGTACCCGACCACTTTTTGGACGTGCCAGACGCAGAAGGGGCACTGCTTTGAGCCGGACGCTGTGCATCTGCATCTGAGAACCCCTCACCCTGAACCTCCTGTTCATTTACAGCTTCAGACTCCGGAAGGACTGGAGGACAAACAATTGGCAACATTTATCCATTTATCACCCCGACACACTCAAATGTACAGCGTTAATGATTAAAAATCGGTTTAACCTTGTTCCTCTTTGGTCTCAGTCGCGTCGGTGTCTCCTTCCTTTTCCGACACAATCCCACACAGGCTGACCTCCCCAATTATGGCAGCAATTTTGCTATCCAGTGATGTGAGCTCAGGTGTACTTGGGCCCCCACCAGTTGCAGCCACGCTCTGGCGTTGGGAGGACAGTTTTCTCTTTGCCTCCACCTTGAATGAATGAGAATCTTTATTTCACATATTTTGCATACTGTAAGCACATGTAAATAAAACTTTTTGAAAATCAATATTGCTATTTATATAGGTATATAGCCTAATAAAACACAAATGTAATATGTTGGTAAAAAAAAAATTTGTATACCTTCAGGTCGGACCAGTTTTTTTCTTTAATTCTGCAAACTGTCCGTTCTGTCCCACTGACACAATTTGACGGCAGAAGCAATACTTTGCCACTCGCACTGCTTCTTTTTATTAGTGACCCCACTGCTGTGGCCACCAAATAACACAGTTTTCCGAGCCTCCACCTCCCCTACAAGTGTTTCAATCTCAGTATCTGAGAAATTACGTTTTTTTTCCTCTTTTCTCACCTGTCGCCATTATTAAAATTAGGCTAACAGAAATGCACGTTTTCACTTTCTTGATTAATTAATTGGCGGGTCGCATGCCAGTTTTTCCAGGTATATATGGGATTCCACTCTCATTTACATGCTGATCAGCAATCATGAGGTGATTTGCATTGACTATTTATGGTTAAAAATGGGGGGTGTACAGGGCGGGATATGAGGCTGGTTCACGTACGCACATCTGCGGGTGATCTGTGATTTATAAAGGGAACATTGCTTACAGGTGTGCGTACGCACGGTTTTATAAATCGGAATATTTTTTGGCGTACGCCATTTTTGGCTTTTGGGCGCACGTAAACTTTTAGTAAAGATCCTACGCATAGTTTTATAAATGAGACCCCTGATATTTTTATTGTAGTAAGTCATGGTTTCTGCATAAATACTGGGCAGCTCAACTGTTTTCAACATTTATAATAATCAGAAATGTTTCTTGAGCAGCAAAGCAGCATATTAGAATGATTTCTGAAGATCATGTGACACTGAAGACCGGAGTAATGGTGCTGAAAATCCAGCTTTGATCACAGCAATCAATTACATTTTAACAGATATTCACATAGAAAACAGTTATTTGAAATTGTACGTTTTTTTTTTTTTTTTTTTTATTTACTGTATTTTTGAACAGTCTTAGTCACTGTCACGAATCGGTCTATAAACTTCCGTTCACTCACCACCAGAGTTCACCCGCTCACCACATGGACTCTCATACTACAAAGACTCTTACACTATACCCTGGACTACATTTCCCATCATCCATTGCACTGATTACACGCACAGCTGTAACCAATCACACACCCTACATAAGCCATGGACTCCCTCTCTCTCACAGCCGAGTATTGTTCTGCTTTTATCACTCTCTTGATGATAGCTGCTTTACGGAGCCTTTTTATGTTTTCATAGTCTAGTTATTACCCGTTTCCTGATTTCTGCCTGTGTATATTGGATTATCTATTGTTTTACCATTTGGACTCTGTTTGCCCCTGCCTGGACTACTGCTGCGCACCTGGATTATCGCTCTTAGCCTTGCCCTGTTGAATATTGTTCGCTGGAGTCTGATCACTTCACTTGATCATTTGTTTTCACTTCACAAATACTGTACAGTGTGTGATATATAATCTTACCACAGTTTTTCCAGTTTACAGTGAGGATTTTGTAGTACATCAGAGAGCAGATTCACTGAATTTCCCAGTTTATTCCCAGTCAGACTCAGGTGTCCCAGGTGTGAGGGGTTTGATGTCAGAGCTGAAGCCAGAGCAGCACAACCTTCATCTGTGATGCCACAATCTCTCAACCTGTAGAGAACAATCACACACTCTTCACTCTCTCAGATCAGATCAGTTTATTTGAAGGTAAAAAAGTAGCATATTGTAACTTGAGAGCTGGCTGATTTGAATTAGAGAACTTGTGATATATATATATATATATATATATATATATATATATATATATATATATATATATATATATATATATATATATATTTTAAGCTGAAATTTACACTCACAGCTCTGATGTGAAAGCTTCAAATCTAGTGTTTTGACTTTCCCTATTCCTTTTGTGATATTCCCGTTGCAAAACACACTTGTACACTTGTAAATGCAGATGCGTGAGAGCAGAACTGGGGGTGGGGGTGGGGCTGGGGTGGTATGAAACCATTTTTTGGTCAATGCCTGACTAGTAAAATTGGATGGTTTCTTTGTGTGATGACGTCACACAGTAGCAGCACTTAGTTTGACATTTTGCTAGGAAAGCCAGCTTTGGGAAAGCAACAGCACAGCAGAAGACTGTGGAAGCTACCAGCACTAACAACACAGAAGACATGGGAAGCCATCGTGGACAACAGACTCTCCTCACTCAGCACACAATTCACTGTCCTTCCGGCTCCCACAGCAGATGACACACTTTGCTGTAATATAATGGTCACTTTCATACAGAAATGTTCCTTCTATATGTGACCGAGTGGATAATAAGCATGATGTACGGGGTGGGGCATATATATTTATTCTGTCCTATAAATAGAGCAAAGGTTGGCAGGATGTGTAACTTCCCTACGTTTTGACCTTTTCCGTCTCCTTCGGGTATTGTGACCCTGAAGCGCCATAGCAAGGTATGAGCGTGGCATTTGTTTAGATGCTTTAAGAATCTGTATAAGGACGATTTATTTCTTTAAATTGTTTATTCTATGTTGATTGCAAAGAGATAACCCCCCGATGCAAGAGTTTGAGCGTGTGGGCTGTTAGTATATGTTGCAAGTTGTGGACACCGTGTTTTGCCTGTAGCAACGAGCTGTATCACACAGCGTTTCTATTTCACTCTATCATGCAGCATTTCTATTTCACTCTATCAAACAAAGTTTTCATTCAACTCTTGGATAACAGCAGAGGTATGTCTCTGTGTTAGATGGTTAGGTTTGTTTATAGAGATAATACTTATATGTAATTATTGGGTGATTTAAAAGGATTATGTATTTTGAATGTTTACGATGCGGTGTTGGATTTGTCTCAAGTTTTTTATTTGTGTTTTTTTTTATATTAATTTAGTTTGTTAAATTGTTAAAATGGCTTTGTGTTTACATTTTTATTTTATTTTTTCTTCATTTGTGGAGGTTCTATGCATATGGGCCTCTGATGTCTAGGACCTGCTGTTTTGCTTATGATTTATTTTTGCTATACACGTTGTGGTGTAATTAAGAAAGTTACAAGAGACTGTTTAATGTAGAATGCCTTTATTTTGAAGGTGTGTGTTTTATTTTGTAATTTAGATTTCCTGTTAGTGAGATCATTTCCTGTTGTGCTGTTGTTGCAGTCATGTTGAAGAAGTACATGTTGTAGTTAATGCCATCTCTATCCATCCGTCTTTGTTTGTTCATGGGGCATCGTCAGTGAGTATATTTAATTTAATAACTTGAGACCCAATTAAGGAGTAATATATTATTTGTTTTGTGCTGAATATATTTTTGTTTACTTATCTGTATTTGTTATGTGTTTGTTATTTCAGTTTTACCTTTTCTTCATTAAAATTACCTGCCAAGTACAACACATCGCCTGTTCATTGGAGGTTTATGGTGAAACTTTTTGAAGGAACGAGTTTAGCTTGCTGTTTCATGTTAGAATAAATTTCCCAGTAACTGATCAAATCTGGGCAAATAGAATAGGGGCATTGAAGAAAATTAGGCTACCAAACATGAATAAAATATGCAAGCAGACAGTCACAATGGCAATCAAGAAATTAACCAATACCCCCGAAAAAAACACATGCATCATTTTTAATGTCATTCAGAATAATCCAATTTAAATGCAAAAAGTGCCCAATATAAGTGATAGGAAAAAGCAACTCTATAATTTTACACAGAACTATAGAGGAAGCCTTTTGTTAAGTTCATATTGTAGAACAAAATACAGAACTTTGCACAGTCAAAACTTATCAAGTCTTGCAGTTTTTAAGGATTTATCAATCTAGACCGTTTAAAAGATAAAAGACAGGATCGTATAAACCAAGATATTTAGTTTCGTTTTTGATTACTTAATTCAAATGTGCACTGATTTCGGAGTTGCAGTGATAAAGCCTTCTTGTCATCTCACTCCACAATTATTCACGTTTTGAGAGTCGGGTCACTCTCCCACTTTTTTATTATATTTAGGCATTGTGATCACTTGAATATACAGTCATTCAAAATCAGATATGTTAAAACTTATCATGCTAAAATCCTGTCTGTCGACTGAGCCCTCTTGATAAGTGCGGCTGTCAACGTTTACATCAGCACCAGTGCCTCTGCAGCGTGTGTGTGTTAACGTTGTGATGACTGATTGGATGCAGTACATGCATACTTGGGCATGTGTTGGGACTCAACACTTCGCTGTGCAACTGGCTGTTGGACTTTCTGACTGGAAGACCTCAGGCAGTACGTGTCGGCAGCAACACATCCAGCACCATCACACTGAACACTGGGGCCCCCCAAGGATGTGTGCTGAGCCCCCTCCTCTTCACTCTGCTGACCCCGACTGCACACCGTCACACAACTCCAACCTCTTCATTAAGTTTGCGGATGACACGACTGTGGTGGGTCTCATTAGCAACAGAGATGAGACAAACTACAGGAGCGAGGTGAGCCCCCTGGCCGGGTGGTGCAGTGACAACAATCTCTCTCTGAACGTGGAGAAGACGAAGGAGATTGTTGTTGACTTCAGGAGAGCGCACACTCAGCATGTCCCTCTGACCATCAATGGTGCGACTGTGGAGAGAGTGAGCAGCACCAAGTTCCTGGGTGTGCACATCACAGAGGACCTCTCCTGGACCGTCAACACTGCAGCACTGGCCAAGAAATCACAGCAGCGTCTCTACTTCCTCCGCAAACTGAGGAGAGCCAGAGCCCCCAACCCCCATCATGTACACCTTCTACAGAGGCACCATCGAGAGCATTCTGACCAGCTGCATCACTGTGTGGTATGGCGCCTGCAACGCGTCCTGCTGGAAGACTCTTCAACGCATAGTGAGAGCTGCTGAGAAGATCATTGGTGTCTCTCTCTCCTCCCTCCAGGACATTTATGGAACCCGTCTCACTCGAAAAGCCCTCTGCATTGCAGGTGATCCCATTCACCCGTCACACAGCTTCTTCAGTCTGCTGCCATCAGGGAGGAGACTGCGAAGTCTCCAGGCCAGGACCAGCAGACTGAAGGACAGCTTCATCCATCAGGCTGTCAGGAAGCTGAACTCGCTCCCGAACTTGCCCCCCCGTCTCTCTTCTTCCTCAGGCACCACTGAACTATGAAACCCCCCCCCCCCGCCCAGGTCCCACATCCCCAGGTCCTTCCACCCCCCCTCCCTCTAACATACGAATGTCATGCACCAGTCACTTTGTGCAGCAGTAGTCTGCTCAGTACCTCATTCACTCATTCATCATGGAACTGACATCATTCTACCACCTCATCAGTCAGTTTAATAGAATAACTGCTCTTGAGCCCTTTGTCACTTTGTCACTTTTAAATCAGACTGAATAAGCTATTTTTTTATGCACTAAAGATCTTTTTATCTGCACTGTTTGTTCACTGGTTTGCACTCTATCTGCCATGTGCCTTGCGCTGCTTTTATTTAACCTTATTTTTATTTTATTTTTTCTATTATGTCTTTTTTTTTTTACATTCCCTTATTGTATAGTTTTATCTTATATTTTATATTTGATCTAGATTTTTAGGCTCTACTGTTAGTGTTATCTGTTTGCACCGGGGGTCTGAGAGTAACGCAATTTCGATTCTCTGTATGTACAGATGGTAGACAACCAAAATGAGTAATACCGCCGCGCGTACCGCCGCCGCAGGGCCGCGGCGTTAACTTCAAGTCAGTCAAGTGTTAAAATCCTTCGCGAAACTACCACCAGGTGGCGCAAAGGGACGGGATTGCGAACTGAATGTAATAGTAAAATGAGATAAAAGGAGGAGGTAAAACAACAATAACATTATGATATAACATTGTACCATCTTTAAAAAACCATTAAAAAATGTACAGTGAGTTAATTTCAAAATGTAGGATAGTCTTAGGCTACAGTCTACTCATCAAAAATTAAAAGAAGTCCTTTACACAAAGGATCTTATGCTTGCTATTGTTATTAAACAGTCATTAAATATAAGGCCTATATATACGGATAAAAAGCTAAATGTTTTCATTTCGGTTCATTCTTGGTTTAAAAAAAAAATCCTTCAGGTTCCATTTGCAGATAGAAAGGAGAACGGTCCAGCATTTAGCAATAATTATGATTCATTCTGTTATTATTCTTGATTTTTCAAACTGCTAACACTTTGCATTTTTGAATTATGCCTTTACTGTGTGACCAAAAATTGTGTATTTTCTGTTTCAGCTGTTTGATCGCGCTGGTGCCTTGCGCACATTCATTGGAAAGAGTAGCCGTTCACCGTGCCATTCGGCGCGAGCAGCGGTGCACTTTGGCATATTTTTGTTAATTATGATTTTTTATTTTTTTTCCCCGTCGATACTGAAACACGCGTGAACTACAAAGCCTATTTTTTCCTAATGAATAATAGTCAAGCTTGAAATAGGCAACATCACGAATATGAAAACGTTTGGATTTCTCCCGAATGAGAGCCCAACCTTACCTTATGGTTCGCTTTATATTATTATTCATTTTTTTTGTTTGTTTGTTTATAGCTAAGCCTATATTATTATATACTGCAATTTTATTTATCCATTAGAATTATATATTTGTAATTATTGTTCTGTTCTGATAAATTTGTTAAATTTAAAGGTTTTGTTGTTAAGTGAAGAGAACTAAAAATATCCTGTTGGCACATTATAACATTATTAGGCCAGCCGTTATTATTTCTGAATGTAATAAAATGCAACTTATACATGACTTATATATTCTTATATATATACTTATATATTTTTTCCTCTCACAAACTTAATTTATTTTTTAGCCTGTTTTAAAAAATAAATAAATAAATAAATAAATAAATAAAATAACATGCAGCAAACGAAAATAGGTGATTAATCGGTTAAAATTTGTTACTGTGGGGTAATTATAATTATTATATACTTAGGAACAGAGTCTGGGCCTAATCTAGGCTATCCAGGGTTTTTTTAATTTTTTTTTTAATTTTCATTGCATCTGAAAATGACTTTGTGCAGCACATTCACGCTCAACCTGCCTCGCGCGTTGCTCAGCTGTGGACGATTTAAAAATGTTTGATATAAAGGTTGCTGTCCCATTTTATACAGGAATTGTTCATTTAAAAAAAAAAATCGAATTTTATTGTTAGTTCTAATTATATTGTTAACACAAGTTAATTTAGGATATTTAACATGCACTGTGACATTTTTACCCTTTTTAACTTATAAACTCCTTGAGATTTTAAAGTCAGTTTAATAGTATTGAAGTTCAAGTTTTTAAAAAAAAGGTTTTAAATGCTTAAATTATTTCTATGAATTAATAATATGTTATCAGGTTTTAATTGCTTAAATTATTTCTATGAATTAATAATATGTTATCATGTTTATTCTTGTAGAAAATAAGTGTTTATTCTTTAAGAAAATAAGGAAAAAAAATAAGGGACGATCCAAATATTATTCATATTTGTTTTGCTTCACCTATTTATGTAAGCTACAATTATTCTAAAAAAAAAAAAAAAAAAAAAAAAAAAAAAAAAAAAACATAATGTAATTAAAGGTGCCATCGGCCTGAGTAAATTTGACCATTATAGAATTGTGACTTTAAAGGTTAGTGATTTAGGAGGTGAAAATACTGTGATATTACAAATGTTATGGGATTTTAAAGCATAACAACTGAAGGGCTATGAAACGTTAGCCCAGTGGTTCTCAACCTTTTTTTTCCAACGGGCCGCACTATGGTGCGAGTGCAAGTCTCGCGGCCGCACGCATATCATTTACATATTACGTTATCAATACAAACCAAACTGATTTATAATATTATAGCCTAAATATTATGATATTTAATCGATTACATTCATTGAAATAAATTAATAATTCTACTCCCCATAAATAAAAACACCTGATGCTGTCGGGAGCTGACCCATTTTGTGAAATTCGGCTCGAAAGGAGTAACAGCACAATGAAGTTGCGATTGTAAGTTGCAGTCTGTAAGACGCGCACGGGAGCATGACTTGACGCGCGACATTGCAGAAAATGTGCGTTCACAAATGTAGCCTATGTTGATCCAAATATGGAAAGCACTTTCGAATTTAATAATATGAGGTTCTCTCCAGAGATGTTTTGCCACATTTCTGCAATTAAGGATGATTGCTGCGTAGTATGGGTGTTTCTATTTGCCTGAACTTCAAGTGAGTTACGGCGCAAACCGAAAATCCAGCACTCTCCTTCACTGCTGATACTGTGACTTTTCTTGTTTGAATGTGTTCATTTGCTGGCATTTCCACACTTCTTTTTACTCCCTTAAAAACAAATTTGTCAATTCTGATGCTCAATTTTACCGAACTAATGGCTGTTGATGACTATTTGAATTGAATTCTGCCAAATTGCGCGCTTGTATGTGTTCATAAAATGCGGAACGTAGGTCTGCTCATGTCTGAAAATAATATATGAAAAACAAAATAATTTTACATATAAACATTAGGCTATAGCTTATATTTTTTTATTACATTTTTAAATGAATGTAAAAACTAAAATGAATTGTAAAACTGAAAGTTATTTTTTTTAATTGTGTTCAGCATGGTGGGCCGCATTTGAATTCGTGAAGGGCCGCGGGTTGAGAACCGCTGCGTTAGCCAATAAAGCATTTTTTTAAACAATGGCACTTAAAATTTGTGAACTAAAATATTATTTCAACCATATAGCCTGTGAATAAACAAAATGCATACTTTTCAATGAAAGAACACTGAGAGTTTGCTTCTGGTGTTTGGATTTGTATTTCAATAATGAGCTCCAAGTTTAGGAATAGCCAACACAGTTTTTTTATTTCTCTCTCTCTCTCTCTCTCTCTCTCTCTCTCTCTCTCTCTCTCTCTCTCTCTCTCTTTAATTAACTCTCTATTTAATTAACAGCATTAACTTACAATGAAACACATCTTCCTTCAGGTAGACTCAATGTTTTTCTGTTTGCTAAATGTTGGGCTCATGATCAGTAAGTTGTATTCGCTCAAACTGATTTAGTTAAATCAAAACTTGCGGACTTTGAAGCTGGGCGCAGTTAGCGCGAGTCACGCGCGCTGTGAAGCGGGAGCAGCTGATGGAGGACCCCGCTTGGTCTTAAAGCCTTCCGCAAACGCTACGTTCACAAATAACAATGATTTTCGTTAAATAATGATTAATTATCAATTGATAATTTGTTATTATTATGGTCTTGTGAAAACAATAATATGGGCTGCGGGGAAAATAATGAATAAAAAGAGTAAGGCTGCTGTGAGTGCAGGCATGTTTCAACACAGTAACATGAGAACACACCGTTCCTCACAGCCAAAAAACAGACGAGTTCAGTTCAGCTGGAGGGGGCTGGGGTAATTATGTATAGCTTGTGGGGGTCGAGATAAAGGTGTGAATCTCTTGGTCTTTCATATGGACAGTGTCTTATGAGGGTATCAAACTTGCAGAACAGGTTTAGATAGGACTGGTCATTTTGGTTTTAGGGCAACTTTGAAGAAAGGTTTTGATCCACTTCAAATGTTGACTAATGTATAGCAATATAATTTATTAGTTATTATAACTTCAGAGGAAGTTGCCTTAACTCAATAAAATAAATAAATAAATTCACAAACGACATCCAGACCAGTCCAGACATCAGTATGATCCGTCTATGATGTTTTATAGGCTTTTTTAGATTTGGGAATACACATGCGTTACAGACATGACAAAAAAAACTTTTTGGAGACATTATTATTATTATTAATTAATTATTTTTTTTTTATTTTTTTTTTTTTTTAGCCTATTTACAATGCACAAACCTGAAGCAACAATATCTGCAGAGAAGGGTTGGCCATTCTCAAAAAAAATATCAATTTTATTTCAATTTTCGTTTTTGTGTTTCAGAGGAAAAATCAGTGTTAAGGCATCTCTCCCAGACCGTTCTGAAAGAAGAATTTATGCAAACGCGTATAAAATGCTTTAAAAACTTTAACAGAGATGTCTAGAGGCTATTTAATAGATCTGCCTCCCATGTAAGATTTTTCTAGTTACTAGTCGTTCATTTGTCATTATTCAACTAATCGCAGGATTATATTACATTTTCATATATAATCCATAATGAGCCTTAATATATTTCGCGCTCAAGCACATGCATTAAGTTTGCCCCAAAGCACAGGCAGAAGTAGCCCAATAATTGTAAAAAAAAGGAGACATTTTAATTATTTATTAATAAACAAATGTTTTTCTTGTCGGCTGCAAGATGAAATTCACAGTGCTGCCTCTCTCCACATGAACACGCCTTCACAGATTACACAATGCTTTCGTTCTGAATTGATTCGTTTAAAAGACATTTCAAGCTTTCTGTAGATATATTTCTCATGTATGTGAGACACCACAATTTTAAGTTAATTCATTATCAGGAAAAAATTCAAGTGATCTAGAGGGCGCCTCCCTGTCCTGCATGCGCATTAATAATTTTCGCACAAGCACTTAAATATGAATAGATATTCACATTTTGCATATGCATTACAACGTAAATTATTTTTTACATGCAATTATCCAAAATAAAACCAAACAAGATTTGTAGTGAAGATAAAACAAATAAGAATAAATGGTGCGCATGCACTCAGCATCACTCGCGCCACGCAAATCTTGCACGCAGACATTTTACACACCTGCATTTAAATGCGGCTGCAATTATTTTTTTTTACTTAAATTCTATGTAAGCAAGTAACGGCGGCTCCCTTTAAAATCACTGAAGTTGTCTATTAATGAAGCTCTTTTTTTTTTCTTTTTTTTTTAAATCATTTGCAGTTTGGGGATTATAATGAGAGAACTTGAGTTTAATCGTGAGGACGTTTTATTAATCCGTCCATTCTTTAGAATTTCAATGATTTAGCTAAATCGTGCAGGTTTAATTTATTCGTTTCTTGTTTTAATCAGGCCTAAATAATGGGAACGAAATTATACAGTGCCTCACGTTTTACTAAAAGAAAATAATTTATAAAACAAGCAACAATTTCTTACAGACAAATATATTTTCCCAAGAAGTTGTCTGTCAAAATAAAGGACAGTTAACGAATAACAAAAATTCATGTTGTTTTATTAAAGGAATTTTAAAATATAAATTAAAATATAGGCCTAATATATGAGAATATTGACATTTTGCATATAAATGTAGCCTAGCTCACTAAAATAAGCTACCACTTTTAATGCTCTGATGCAAAGTAAACCACAATTTCTTTTGAATAATATAACACATAATTCATATTATATAAATAATACTGCACACCTATTAAATGTGTCAAATCTAAAATATGGTGTAATACTGTGTAGCTTAGAGAAAATATAAGCACAGGCTCAGGCACAGGCTTGACATTTATCCTGCTTGAATTCGTTCTAAGAAATGCACATAACTTTATAATTACCAAACTTTCATCTGTGAATATTAAATATTTTTTAACTATAGTGTTTTTCTTTCATTTTCCCTGACTGCAGCCGTCAAATGTAACACATCAGAGAGGCAAAACTGACGTCTATTTGCGAAAATGTGCTTTGATGCGCTTGTTTGAAAACTTGTGATTAAAGCGCCACTCAGCGGTCAAAAGCTGCAAATGCACTTTGCAGACGCCGCGGCGGCGGTACGAGCGGCGGTAGAAGTGACGTTTTGGATGTCTACCTACTGTATGTACTGTACATGTGGAAGAATTGACAATAAAGCAGACTTGACTTGACTTGACTTGACTTGTTTGTTAAACAATTGGCTTATGCAATTTATATGTTTGAAACCTGCCAAACTGACCCCAAACCAGCCCAAATTTTGTTCACCCGCCCAAGCCAATTTTTCCCCGCACAATTAAATTAAAAATAGCCCAACTGGGCGGGAACCTGCCCAATCTTTCAACACTGGTCGTGTGGTTTGTGCTCTTAAGGCTGTGGGTCCCTGGCCCAGTAACTCTTTACCTTCCTACCACAGGTTTGGTAAATCCTATGTACTATGGGTGGTGATTTTAATATTCAATTTAAAGTCTAAACATCTTACAGTTGTGATTCTCTCTTTTTAGAATTTTATAAATTAAAGTTGATTGTTTACTCAGAAGTTTCAATACCGTTTGTTAATGAAAATATTGAACTTGAAGGTCATGTCTCTGTCCTTCTTTTATTTATTGGCTTTTGAACTTGTGTGGTGTGTTGCTGTTGTAAATTATTTCTGTGGGTAGAAATCCCCGGTGGCATAGTCGGAATTAAGGGTGATCTTTGGACATTTAAATTTACATTTAGACATTTAACAGACGCTTTTAATCCAAAGCGACTTACAAATGAGGACAATGGAAGCAATCAAAATCAACAAAAGAGCAATGATATGCAAGTGCTATAACAAGCCTTAGTTAGCTTAATGCAGTACATGTAGCAAGCTGCCCAACATGCACTGGCAGAAGTGTGTCTGGCAGAAATGCCTATCATGGAAGCCTTACCTGTGCTTATACCTAGGTAACCTGGCTTCCAGTGGCTACTGTGATTAGTGCAGTTGGCGTCCAGGAAAGACTGGAGGGCTGCCAAGGAAGGCCGGCTGACAGCAGGAAAGACTGCACCGGGGATGGAGGGGCTAGTTACCCTATCCTCATGTCTGCGAAGCAGGAAGCCACACAGACTCCCTACATAACTACAAGCAGATCAAAGAGAAAACAGCCCGGAGGTCCATCGAGAGGCGGGATGGAAGATGGACCAAACAGGACGGACAACATGGTAATGACTGAATGAAGACAAGTAAAGAAAGGATCTTAAGAGAATGTACCTGTGGGTGGTCCAAAGTTACAACAAACCAGGGTTTGTGAATCCACCAGGGGAGAGCAAAATGCTGCAACAACACCCAGGTGCAAACTTGTACTGCAACAGCAGGTCAGACAAGGAGGAACTGTAGCCAGGTTGAGCACCACAGTGCTACTAAGCCCACCATTACACCTAGTGGAAAGGAGCAAGAGCAGCCCCTACAAGAGGAGTTGCATCAATTCCTAACCCCGCAGCTGGTTCTTTCCAATGCAACAGCATGCAGGGAACCTGCAAGACCCACAGCTAAGATGCCAAGCCGGAAAGCCAAGATCAAATGGCTGAAAGCCAGTGAGAAGGATGAATGGAGAAGCTTCGACCAGAGCCTACAAACAATTCTTCAGAGCTCCCTGAGAGGCAGCATAATCACCAAGTTAAACATCATCAGAGATATCATCTACAGCTGCAGCAGAGATAGATTTGGAGAGCTGCAGCAGAGAAAGGTGCCTCCCGAACAGAGCGGGACACGGGAGAAGGAGATCCTGCAGCTAGTAAAGTAACGTTTCTGCCTCCGAAAGCTGTTGAGAAAAGCAAAAGATCACAAAAAGGAGGGCCTAAAGAACCTGTGAACCCAGATCAGAGATAGGCTTTCACATCTGAGGAGAGCAGAGAGGATCAGGAAATGAAGATGCAGAAAGGAAAAAGCAAGGTCGAGCTTCCACCGGGACCCTTTTAAGTATGCACGCAACCTATTAGAAGAGAAAAAAATCAGTACACTGCATATTACCAAGCAGGAGCTGAAAAACCACATTAAAACCCAGAGCAGTGACAGCCTCCAAGAAAGTCCGCTCCGTCCACCAGGGTTCATCCCTCAGCCTCCAGAGACATCTTCAAAGTTTGATACCACCCATCCCCCCAAAATGGTCTGAAGTCAACCAGGTTGTACAGCGATCAAGAGCTGCATCAGCAGCTGGACCAAACGGCGTTCTTCACAAAGTCTACAAGAACTGCTCCACAGTCCTGATGCTGCTGTGGAGGCTGATGTGCCGTATACATTCCGAAAGAGAAACACTCCTGCAACATCAGCCAATTCAGAGGCATTGCTCTGCTGAATGTGGAAGGGAAGTTTTTTTTTTATGGTGATGGCAACACAAATGACCAGTAACTTTCTAGCAAACAAATATATTGACACCCGTTTGCCAGAAGGCAGGTGTCCCAGGATTACCAGGCTGCGTGGAGCACTCCGTGATGATTTGGGATCAGATTCAGACAGCCAAGCATAATAAATCAGATCTCCATGTTGTGTGGTTAGATCTCGCAAATGCGTATGGGTCTGTCCCCCACCAGGTCATCAGGTTTGCCCTCAACTTCTTCCATATCCCACCATGTATTCAAAGCCTCATAACCAACTACTTTGACAATCTCCAAGTCTGTTACGAAACCTCCGTATTTATTACTGGATGGCATCAAGTGGAGAAAGGAATAGCCATGGGATGCTCCATCTCTCCCATATGCTTCACAACAGCTTTCAAGGTCATACTTATCAGAGGAAGAAAGATAGTCAGAGGAGTTAGATCCCCATCAGGTCAGCGACTTCCTGGTCGATGGAGCTACATGGATGATGTCACCACACTCCTTCAGACGGCGGCATGCACCAACAGGCTTCTGAAAAGGTTCGAAGACGACCTGTTCACATGGGCCAGGATGAAGATAAAGCCATCCAAGTCACGCAGTCTTTTAATCCGGAAAGGAGCCAGGAGGGACAACATCTCCTTCTCAGTGAGTGGTGAGAAGATTAAAAGCTTGATAGACCAACCAGTCAAAAGCCCTGGAAGGCTCTACGCTGCTGACCTAACAGACAAACACATGGTTTTCTCTGTAACCACACAACTCAAAGGAGGTCTAAAGAAGATTGACGAAAGCCCACTTCGAGGCAAATTCAAGGTCTGGTGTTACCAGTTCACCCTATTCAATCGCCTGTTGTGGCCTCTGAAGTTATGTGATATCACCTCATTGACAGTCCTGAATATGGACACAAAGGTAAATCAGACCATAACTTGTCTGAAACACCAAGAGGCTGTGGCACTGATACATCATGGCAGGACAGGCTTCGGATGGACAACATCAACCAGCATGTGGTCCAAAGCCACAAAGATAGAGAGGAAAAGACTGAGTGTTTAGAAGGTCATGAAGGAGGAAGAGGAAGGCTACAGGGTCAAAGCTGTGAGCCAATCCCAGCAAGGCAAATGGACGACCTGGGAGGCTGTTATCGACAGGACCATCACATGGACTGATCTGTGGAAGCTGCTCCGAGCAAGGTTAAGTTTCCTGATCAGGGCCACGTATGATACCCTCCAAAGCCCCCAGAACCTGCACCGCTGGTACGGCATAGGAGAGTTTTGCCAGCTCTGTAGCCACCAGAGCTGGCCTCTCCGGCTGTAAGACTGCTCTGACCCAGGGCCGATACAGGTGGTGCCACGAGTGCATCCTGCGGAAGCTAGCAGAGGTTATTGAAGCATGCAGACTCGAAGTGAACAAAGCGAGCATGTCAACATTATACCAGCCTATTCAATTTGTCAGGCAAGGGGGAGAGGCACTAAGCAGCTTCGTACAGGAGAGGTCCCTGTTGTCACTGGGAGGCGAGTGGGACCTGAGAGATCTTGGTCGCCAAATGAAGTTCCCACAGCAGATTGTCATAACATCTCTTCGACCTGACATTGCAATCTTGTCCACCACCACGAAAACTGTCACCATGGCCGAACTAACTGTGCCATGGGAAGACGGCATGGAGGCAGTGTTTGAGAGGAAAAGGGGGAAGTATGCAGAGCTTGCATCTGCATGCATGCAAGCTGGGTGGAGAGCATATACCTTTCCAGTGGAGGTTGGTTGCAGAGGCTTCATCGGAACCTCCACGCAGCGATTCCTTAAGACTCTCGGAGTCAGAGGCCCCAAGCTGCAGAAGACCTTGAAAGACCTGGCGGAGGAGGCAGAGCAGGGGAGCTTTTGGCTCTGGCTATGCAGAAAAGACAAGGCTTGGGGGAGAGACGGATCCTGGGGTGGCGATGTTCCAGGATTAAAGGAGCGAAACATCAAGGACAGGTGGCTCCTGGCTGATGACCCTGCAGCTGCCCAACCAGCACTAGCAGAAGTGCGACTGGCAGAAATGCCTAGCAGGTAGCCTTACCTGTGCTTATACCTTGTTAACTATATAATAAATAAAAAGAAAACAAATAGATAGAATACAAAAAGATAAGATATGCTAGTTATTTTTTATTTTTATAAAGAATACAATTTGAATAGAGAGTGCTAGAGTTAGAGGGTCAAATAAAGACGGAAGAGATGTGTTTTTAGCCGATTCTTGAAGATGGCTAAGGACTCAACTGCTCAGACTGAGTTGGGCAGGTCATTCAACCAGGAGGGAACATTTAATTTAAAAGTCAGTGAAAGTGATTTTGTACCTCTTTGGGATGGCACAATAAGGCAAAGTTCTTTTGCAGAATGCAAGCTTCTAGAGGGCACATAAGTCTGAAGTAATAAATTTAAGAAAAGGGGTGCAGAGCCAGTCATTGTTTTGTAGGCAAACATTAATGCCTTGAATTTTATGCGAGCCGTTATTGGTAGCCAGTGCAAATGGATAAACAGAGGTGTGGTGTGCAATCTTTTTTGGCTTGTTAAAAATTTATCTTGCTTCCACGTTAATTGTAAGAGTTTGATAGACCTACCAAGAGAGCATTGCAATAGTCCAGCCTGGACAGAACAAGAGCTTGAACAAGGAGTTGTGAAACATGTTCCGAAAGAATGGGCCTGATCTTCTTGATGTTGAATAAAGCAAATCTGCAGGACCTGGCAGTTTTAGCAATGTGGTCTAAGAAAGTAGTTAGATGTTGTGACTTGGACACCTCACCTCTCCAAGATATCTTGAAGGACCTATCTGAGAGATAAGACTCAAACCACTGGAGTGTGGTTCCTGAGATTCCCTTTGCCAGTAGGATTGAGGATCTGGTGGTTAACAGTGTCAAAAGCGGAGGACAGATCCAACAAGACAAGTATTGAAGATTTGGAATCCGCTCTTGCCAGTCTTAGGGCTTCAGCAACTGAGATGAAGGGCAGTCTCGGTTGAATGTCCATTTCTGATACCAGACTGGTTGCTGTCGAGGAGTTTCTTCTGTGTGAGAAAGGCAAAGACTTGGCTGAACACAGGTCGTTCAAGTGTTTTTGCAATTAAAGAAAGAAGGGAAACCAGTCAGTAGTTCTCTAAAAGAGTTGGATTAAGGGTGGGTTTCTTAAGTAGTGGGGTTATACAAGACTTTCTAATTGTTGAGGGAAAAACACCAGTGCGAAGGGATGTGTTGATGTGAGTGAGTGCAGGTACAACTGCAGGAGAAATGGCTTGAAGGAGATGAAATGGAATAGGATCAAGCGGACAATTAGTAGGATGATTAGAAAGGATGAGTTTGGAGACTTCTGCCTCAGAGAGTGAAGAGAAGGATGTAAACGAGTGTATGCTTGCTGGTATGATGTGCTTAACAGATTGTGGTGTGGAAAATTGTTAACTGATGGTTTTATTTTTTTAATGAATGATGTGGCAAAGTCTGGCAAAGGATATCACTCGCTTACATATATATGTAATTCCTTTTCATAAACAAATGGTCTGTATCAACACTTCCTGGTTCTTATAGCAAAAAATAAATAAGAAATAAATGTAAAACTAATTAAGTAAGTTCTTCAGTTAACCAATGTGTATTTCTTTACTATATCCTATAGATGAGACAATATAATATTACACTGTAGATATTAAGATTATTAAATGTGGCAGCTCTGCTTAACGTTTTCACTAAAAAGTTCTCAGCTAATCAAATTCAAGGACCAGAAAGAAACGCTGTATATATATTGATTATTGTCTGTGTGGACATTGAAAGATTCAACTTTTCACTGAACTGTGAGTATAAATGTCAACTTTCAACAAATACTAATATTACTATGACAAATTCTCAAATTCAAATCAGCTCACTCTTGCTACTCTTTTACGTTCCTAAATTTAGCATAGAATCCATTATTAGAGAGAAAGTACAAATTGAAAGCACAAATCAACATGTTTGATGGATCATTAACTGGATTGAGATCCAAAATGTCACAGAGCATAAATCATCATAAATCATCTAAAGTTTTATTTTAAGCACCAATTGTCTGCAATTTTATTTATGTTTGTCTCATACAAATTCTGTTTTAAATAAATGATACTATTCAATACCTGAGTTTTACTGTGTTCTTTAGATCTGTACTCATATGTATGCAGCAGTGATTTGTGTGATTTTACACAATTAAAACAATATTTTATAGAGTCAGTGACTGTTGACCTCGAGTCTGTTCAAAGTCAAGAGACGGAAATGTTGATTGTGTGTAAAAGTGTGTATTTCAGTGTGACTCTCAGTCCTGCAGTATCATGTTATTGAGGAGCAGCTCATGTTTTAAATCATTTACAGCTCAATCAGCTAAACTCACAGCAGCAGAAAGAGACTCAACACTTCAAACACACATTGAGCACGGATACATGCACACCAGTAAGCTGATAACTCACAAATAACAGCTTATTAAAATAACCAGGTTTCCCCGTTTACATGCACATCAGTAACCCGACAACACAAGTAAGCTGCATTTACATTATTTTGTTTTAATAAATCAGGTTATTTCCCTTTAGTGATGTCAAAATATAATCATTTGCATATCTGACTCTGATTATTCCTTGTTTGTCAGTTGTGATGTTAAATAAAGCTTGCAACATGTCAGCGCAAAATTTACAGCTCATATTATCATCTCATGCAGTTATATAACCACTTCTACTTCTGCTGCTCGATATGAGAACACTTTTTTATAATTTTCTGAGTCATGAAAGAGTGCTTTTGTGATATATTGCCTTCTTTCTTTACTACAAAACTACCTATGTTGACTAGCTTATGCTTACGCCGTTTATGAGCTTACTCCGATAAAAGAAAACGGGTTACCTCATTTACATGACCACATGTATTTTCGTCTTAATAAGCATAATTGGCTTAAGAATATGCATGTAAACGCGTGCATTATTGTGTTTTATGTGTGAGAGTCAAATATGATCTTACCACAGTTTCTCCAGTTTACAGTGAGGATCCGCCAGTCCAGCAGAGAGCAGCGTGACTCCAGAATCTCCTATTTCATTCCCAGACAGATTCAGTTCTCTCAGGTGTGAGGGGTTTGATCTCAGAGCTGAAACCAGAGCAGCACAACCTTCATCTGTGACGCCACAATCACTCAACCTGTAGAGAACAATGACACACTCTCCACTCTTTCAGATCAGATTGGGTCAGATTAGCAGTGAATCCATTATTAAAAATAAAGTACAAACTTAAAACATAAATCAACATGTTTGATGGATCATTGGACTGAGATCTAAAATATCACAGATAAATATTACAAAATGTCAGTGGTTAAAAATTACAAACATTAAATAAAATTTTTGCAAAGACATTTTTAATTATTGACAAACCTGAATAATTTTTTCATATGCCAATTCTCTGACTCTGAATCTTACGGTGTCAGCATTAAAACCACTGACCACTAAACTCTGGACAACATCTGCAGCACTGAAGATTTATAAGCTTTTAACTTTGATTTATATATATATATATATATATATATATATATATATATATATATATATATATATATATATATATATATATATATATATATATATACTTTAACAGTGAAGTGATTGTTCTCAGTGATACTTACTGAACTGATCTGGATTCTTTAATCACAGGCAGCAGCTTCTGAAGAACTTCCATATTTTCATGTTTATTTTTTCCTTTAACCAATTTATCAAGACAAAACTCATTCAGGTCCTTTTCTGATGTCAACAACACAAAAACTACAGCTGACCACTGAGATGAAGAGAGTTTGGTTTCCTTTATTCTTCCAGATTTCAGATACTGTTGTATTTGCTCCACTAGTGAATGATCACCCAGTTCATTCAGACAGTGGAACAGATTGATGGATTTCGCTGGAGAGTCAATGGTCCTGATCTTCTTCTTGATGTAATCAACTGTTTTCTCATTGCTGTCAGAGCTGCTTCTTTTCATCAACATTATTCGTCGTAGAAGAATCTGATAAGACTCCACTGACAAACCCAGAAGGAACCGCAGGAAAAGATCCAGATGTCCATTTTTACTCTGTAGAGCCTCATCCACAGCTCTCTGATGCAGCTCAGATAATAAAAAATGTTCTGATGAATTGAGTTGAAACCAGTCCTGAACTTTAGACCGTAAACTCTGTTTGGTGATTGGCTCAAACACATTTCTGTTGTTGTTTGTCCAGGAGAGGTGTACATATAGAGCTGCTAGATGCTCCTGAATGCTCAGATGAACAAAGCAGAAGACTTTCCCCTGAAACAAGCCCAACTCCTCTCTGAAGATCTGAGTGCACAATCCTGAGTACACTGATGCTTCTGTCACATCAATGCCACACTCTCTCAGGTCTTCCTCGTAGAAGATCAGGTTGCCTTTCACAAGCTGCTGAAAAGCCACTTTCCCCAGTTTGAGGATCATGTCTTCATCTGTCACCTTCTTCTCATAGTCCTTCTCACGTTTGATGTTGGTCTGAAGGATCAGGAAGTGTGTGTACATTTGAGTGAGAGTCTTGGGAATCTCTCCACTCTCTGCTGGAGTCAACATCTTCTCCAGAACAGCGGCTGAGATCCAGCAGAACACTGGGATGTGGCACATGATGTGGAGGCTTCTTGATGACTTCAGGTGTGAGATGATTGTATTGGCCAGACTCTGATCACTGATACTCTTCCTGAAGTATTCCTCCTTCTGTGGATCATTGAAGCCTCGTACCTCTGTCACTCGATGGACACACTCAGAGGGGACGAGATCAGCTGCTGATGGTCTGGAGGTGATCCAGATGAGAGCAGAGGGAAGCAGATTCCCCACAATGAGGTTCATCAGCAGCATGTCCACTGAGGCTGATTCAGATATATTACACAGTTTCACTTTGCTCTTAAAGTCCAGAGACAGACGACACTCATCCAGACCATCAAAGATGAACAACACTTTATATTCATCACTGGATATTTCCATTTCTTTAGTTTCAGGGAAAAATACATGAAGAAGATCTGAAAGACTCAGTGTTTTGTCCTTCATCAAGTTGATTTCTCTGAAAGTGTAGAAGATTTTTATTAATAAGGTTTTCTATTAATCAAGTATAATCAATGTGAATTTAGCCATATATGTCTATGTTATTATTCCATTATAATCCTATGGTTGTAGTATAGGAAGAAAGATGCCTACGTGACCAGAATGTCCAGACCCAGATGAGAAACATCTGGGGAGACCAACAAAAGGGTTTTTCTCCTTACCAGACCAAATAGGGGGCCCCTTCTCTCTGGGGATCGAATTGTAAGCCTAAGGAAAATTATGGAATATTGGGAACGCCCTGTATATGGTATATAAGGAGATACCACATAACATTCTGGAGATCTTCTCGCAGAGAACATCTCGGCTTCGTTTCTCTCTGAAATAAAGTCTATCTTCTGGAAACAAAACCCCAAGACTGAGTGTGATCCCTCAGATCCATGGCAGCAGATACGACACTACATTTGGCGCCCGAACAGGGACTGGAAAGGAGCAGCAGAGTGGACGACTGCTTTTGAACTGACTGATGAGCAACACGCACACAGTGGTGGCCACCATAAAATAAGGTAAGCATTTTTGCTTATATAATTAGTGTGTGTTGTTGAACAGTCAGTTCTACCAGAAAGACTCAGGGAGGTAGAGATAAGACTGAAGTATTTATTTACAACAACACAAAAAATATAATTATTTTGGCGTAGGCCCCATCCGTAGCGTGGATCTGAAGTTTGTAGATACCAGCTAATCCTGCCGAAGACGAAGGCAGGGCGGAGCCTACCCCCCGCATGGACAGGGGCCAACCTGGTGGTGGTGGGGAGGAGGAGGATGGAGGGAAATGACGGCGGCGTTATCTGCAAACACAAAATAGGATGTGAGTAGTGCGCTTTTATATCCATCGTGTTGAAAGCCGATTGGCTAGACCTTAATTGTAATGTGACGTGACATTTAGTCTTCCTAGTAGAACTTACGCTTACGCTTCCATTTCTTAATTGTAATGTGACGTGACATTTAGTTTTGATTGTAGTATTTATTTTTACAACAACACAAAAAATATAATTATTTTGGCGTAGGCCCCATCCGTAGCGTGGATCTGAAGTTTGTAGATACCAGCTAATCCTGCCCCAAAAGAAAGAAGAATAATGTAATACGCACCAGATGAAGTATTTCTTAGAGGATCCTGGAACATGAACGAAAGAGATAAATTGAGATAATTAGCCAGACATAAAAATACAACATCAGATATTACTGCCTTCTTTACCAGTAGGATGGAAAGGTATATGTGTAAGAGTATGATTACTTCAAGAAGTTAACATGGCACAATAGGGAACAGAAGCAAGCACAAGTAGGGAAGACAACAGAATTAAAAGAGGTTACGAGCCAGACCCCAATGTATATTTAGACTCAATTGGGCAACCGAGAGGAATTCCTAATGAATTCAAGGCAAGAGATGAAATAAAATCAGGTTTTGAGTCAATATTTTGTTTGGATCACACCAAACAAAAATGCAGAGTGGATTAATTACATTTATTATAATCAACAAAGATTCATTAACTATACTGATGATGGGTTAACCTTGTTAGGAGACCAAGTACACGCAACAAGTAGAATGACATGGCAAAACAGACAGGCTCTTAACTGGCTTTTGGCAGACAATGTTCGGAGATCAATGTTGTACTTTTATACCAAATAATACTGCCCCCTGGGGGAGCTTTTAGTGAAGTTATGACTAAAATTAAAAAATTAAGAGCTGAAGTTACAGCAAATGCCAGAAGAGACAAACAAATTTGGGATTGGATAGATTTGAAATTTGGAGCATGGGGAACATGGTTTGCTAAACTGGGAATGTTTTTTGGGAGTTGCTGTACTAGTAGGAGGATTGTTATTTTGTTGTGTATTACCTATATTGAGAACATTAATCGTCAACGCTACAGCTAAGCAAATGGAAGTGATAAAAGTCCCAAATAATCAACAAATTATCACCGAGAGGAGTCTAAAGGAATATTATGAAGGATGGCTAAACAAACTGAACTTAAATGAACAAACTTTTGATGATAGTTCAAGTGACTCTAACGAGGACGATGAAGAGGTCTAAAGATGAACCATACCCTGGGTGTAAGTACTAGCCTAACTTCTGCCCAGGGTGGCCCTCTACGATACATAGAGTATCTGGGCTGAAGATCAATTATTATAATCTTGTGATATTCAATGGGTTATGTTTTGTATGTATTTTTTATGTCTTTTATACACAATTGTGACAATCACAGGCAAGTGCTGAACCAATTACACGCTCACGCTTATAACATTGTTTTCTATTAAAGAAAGGGTTTAGGGAGGCTGGATCTTTTACTCCCTCCTAGTCAACTGTGGAAGGAGATGTTTGGTCCTGTTGCTCCCCAGAGTGAAATTACATAAATCTAGTCATTGGTAATAATACAGTGTGACTTATTTAGTCACTAGGGAGTGTTAACTAATAAGACTGGATTATGGAGTAGCACTCTGAATAAAAATAATCAAATATGAGACTTACTAAGTCTCAGAGGGGGGAAATGTAGAAGATTTTTAAATTAAATTAAATTAAATTTATGCATTTAGCAGACGCTTTTATCCAAAGCGACTTACAGTGCATTCAGGCTATCAATTTTTACCTATCATGTGTTCCCGGGGAATCGAACCCCCAACCTTGCGCTTGTTAACGCCACGCTCTACCACTTGAGCTACAGGAGCACTTTTTTATTAATAAGGTTTTCTATTAATCAAGTATAATCAATGTGAATTTAGCCATATATGTCTATGTTATTATTCCATTATAATCCTATGGTTGTAGTATAGGAAGAAAGATGCCTACGTGACCAGAATGTCCAGACCCAGATGAGAAACATCTGGGGAGACCAACAAAAGGGTTTTTTCTCCTTACCAGACCAAATAGGGGGCCCCTTTCTCTCTGGGGATCGAATTGTAAGCCTAAGGAAAATTATGGAATATTGGGAACGACCTGTATATGGTATATAAGGAGATACCACATAACATTCTGGAGATCTTCTCGCAGAGAACATCTCGGCTTCGTTTCTCTCTGAAATAAAGTCTATCTTCTGGAAACAAAACCCCAAGACTGAGTGTGATCCCTCAGATCCATGGCAGCAGACACGACACTACAAAAGGAAGTTGAAATATGAGCTGGACGTCCTGATTCTCTTTCCCTTCAGACCAGTCCAGGATGAACTTCTGCACAGAGACTGTTTTTCCAATGCCAGCGACTCCCTTTGTCATCACAGTTCTGATGGCTTTGTCTTGCAGTAAATGTCTAAAGATGTCACTGCATTTGATGGCTGTGTCCTCTGTTGCTGCTGTCCTGGATTGTGTCTCAATCTGTCTCACCTCATGCTCATTACTGATCTCTCCATTCTCAATCTCTGTGATGTAGAGCTCTGTGTATATCTCATTCAGGAGTGTTGGGTTTCCCTGCGTCGCTGTTCCCTCATACAGATGCTCAAACTTCTTCAGCAGATTTGATCTAAACGTGTTGAGAACTTCATGGCTGGAAAATTAAAATACTGCATTATTAAATAAGCTAATGAGCACAGTGCCATTTTTGTATTCTGTATCATAATCATATAATTTTTGACATAAATATTAGACCTGAGATCAGTCTTTGTATCTTTACTCTTATAATCTAATGGCTGATTCACAGACGCATCACTCCTCAAAGACACACAGCTGGGCTCTGCTTCTGACCTTTTCTGATGAACTGAACTATAATAGAGAGAGATTTAAGTGAATCCTTTGAATTACCATACTTAACAAAGTACATCTTAATTTCTTATTTAAGCAATCACTTTAAAAAGCACTTCAGAATCATTAATTCTTAACAAAATATGTTAAGAAGAACTGAGAGCTTTCACAAATGCATCTCTCTGTGTAACACTTTATATGTTAAAATATCAGATAAAGATACTTAAAGATAAAGATAACACTATTTTGATAACATAAAATGACATGTTGTAATAATATTTATATACAAATGTACCTGCAATCAGTCTTTGTTTCTTCACTCTTAAAATCTATTGGATGTTCCATAGACCAATCACTCCTCATAGACACGCAGCTGGGCTCTGCTTCTGATCTCTTCTGCTGAAATGAACTATTACAAAACAGATTTAATTAAATTAATTATTTTTAATCAAAAACTCTCCATGAGGAGGCTTTTTAAGTAAGATTTTAATTTTAGCTTAAAATCCTCCAGACACAAAAACACGATAGAGACTCCCATCTACCATCATTCAAGGTGATTTAATACAGAGTTTATTGAAAGTACCTGCATTCTGGAGAAACATCTTCATCTGTGGATGTTTGTATGTCATCCATGATAAAACAGAATCTGATCTTGACTCTGAATGGAAATGACAAACAACCACAATAATTCAGCTGAACAGATCAGGAGAGAAACAGTATCATGACACGTGGCGTTCACTCAGATACACAATGTTACAGGAAATCTGAAAGTGGAAGTCCCCTGTAAGCAGAGACCTTGGCTTTCACCACTCACAGATTCACAGAATCACCACCTTTCTATGAAGCAGCTACACATAAAATCATGCCTTAGCTTTTATAAAGGTTCATATAAAACACTTTAATATTCCGTATTGAATCGACTCTGCCTGTTTAAATGAAGAAACATCGGCTCTGAACTTTTACTTTCACTTTTTATTTGTGACGAGGACAATGATGATCTCAAGCCTCATCCGGTGTTAAAAATAAACAAATGACAATTTTGTAAAAAAAAAAAATATATATATAAAAATATTTACATATTATGTTATATATATTAATTTGTATATTCATTAAAATTCATTGAAAAAGTAGCCCAAGCCTATGATGACAACAAACAACAGTAAAACATGAGCTAAGCTGAATCAAACTGACTGTGAAAGTAGTTTCAACTTATTAAACTGATTTTAAAAAAAGAATAATAATTTTGGCATGAATTTTTTATCATATACAGGTGCTGGTCATATAATTAGAATATCATCAAAAAGTTGATTTATTTCACTAATTCCATTCAAAAAGTGAAACTTGTATATTATATTCATTCATTACAAACAGTTGTCCAAAAGATGACCATTGACACCTTGCACAAGGAGGGCAAGACACAAAAGGTCATTGCAAAAGAGGCTGGCTGTTCAGAGATCTCTGTGTCCAAGCACATTAATAGAGAGGCGAAGGGAAGGAAAAGATATGGTAGAAAAAAGTGTACAAGCAGTAGGGATAACCGCACCCTGGAGAGGATTGTGAAACAAAACCAATTCAAAAATGTGGGGGGGATTCACAAAGAGTGGACTGCAGCTGGAGACAGTGCTTCAAGAACCACTACGCACAGACGTATGCAAGACATGGGTTTCAGCTGTCGCATTCCTTGTGTCAAGCCACTCTTGAACAACAGACCACTGCTGCTGAGTGGTCCAAAGTTATGTTCTCTGATGAAAGTAAATTTTGCATTTCCTTTGGAAATCAGGGTCCCAGAGTCTGGAGGAAGAGAGGAGAGGCACACAATCCACGTTGCTTGAGATCCAGTGTAAAGTTTCCACAGTCAGTGATGGTTTGGGGTGCTATGTCATCTGCTGGTGTTGGTCCACTGTGTTTTCTGAGGTCCAAGGTCAACGCAGCCGTATACCAGGAAGTTTTAGAGCACTTCATGCTTCCTGCTGCTGACCAACTTTATGGAGATACAGATTTCATTTTCCAACAGGACTTGCCACCTGCACACAGTGCCAAAGCTACCAGTACCTGGTTTAAGGAACATGGTATCCCTGTTCTTAATTGGCCAGCAAACTCGCCTGACCTTAACCCCATAGAAAATCAATGGGGTATTGTGAAGAGGAAGATGCAATATGCCAGACTCAAGAATGCAGAAGAGCTGAAGGCCACTATCAGAGCAACCTGGGCTCTCATAACACCTGAGCAGTGCCACAGACTGATCGACTCCATGCCACACTGCATTGTTGCAGTAATTCAGGCAAAAGGAGCCCCAACTAAGTATTGAGTGCTGTACATGCTCATACTTTTCATGTTCATACTTTTCAGTTGGCCAAGATTTCTAAAAATCCTTTCTTTGTATTGGTCTTAAGTAATATTCTAATTTTCTGAGATACTGAATTTGGTATTTTCCTTAGTTGTCGGTTTTTAATCATCAAAATTAAAAGAAATAAACATTTGAAATATATCAGTCTGTGTGTATTGAATGAATATAATATACAAGTTTCACTTTTTGAATGGAATTAGTGAAATAAATCAACTTTTTGATGATATTCTAATTATATGACCAGCACCTGTATATATTATTATTATTATTATTATTATTATTATTATTACCCGGATCATGTCTGTGCCCAAATGAAGAATTAACAACCATTTCTACAGCCATTGCATAGAGACAGCAGAGAAAGAGTGAGAACGGCTGCTTACCTCAGCAGCAACAATCTTGCGTTCTCGCATCAGCAGCAATTATTTTCATCTTTAACCTTAGATCTTAGGTTAAGGTTTATTGAGTATTACTCTTAATGAAGACACACACACACACACACACACACACACACACATTCAACTTCAGCAATACTACAATGACAAAGTCGCTTATATTAAGACTGATGTACTGTATATCCTAGTTGTAACACAAATAAACAAAAGGCCCCCCCCCCACTTCAAAATGAATACTTAGTTTGTGCATCCTAATTATTAATGAAAAATAAATAAATAAATAAAATTTGAATTGAGATATAATATATGGCAAAAAAAAATCTGAATTGAGATATATTTATCATTAATGAAATTCATCAAAACATATTCTGTTTACATGACCGTATCTGATCGACTCTAGCCTGTTTAAAGAGGGCCATCGGCTCTGAAGTTGACTATCGCACATTTTGTTTTTGACGAGACAATGATGATCTCAAGCCTCAGCCAATGGTAAAAGAAACAAATGACATTTGTAAATAAAAGAAATATTTTATAATAATAATCCATGCAAGTTAGATATTGAATTTGTTAGATCATTAAAAGTAATTGAACATACCCAAGCGCATGATGACAAACCAAACCAGTAAAACAGCTAACCAAACTGACTGTTAAAGTATTTCAACTTGGAAACTGATTTTAAAAAAGAATAAATTTGGCCTGATTATTATCATATACATGGCATATATTACAATATCATCACAAGTTGATTTTTTCAGTATTCCATTCAATAGGAAACGTGTATATTATATATTCATTCAGTAAAATTGTCCAAAAGAGGACCAGACACCTGCACAATGCGGCAAGGACACAAAAGTCATTGCAAAAGAGGCTTGGATGTTCAGAGATCTCTGTAGTCCACGCCATTAAATGAGAGGCGGAAGGAAGGAAAAGATAGGTAGTAGAAAAAGATGTACAGCCAGTAGGGAATAACCGCACCCTAGAGAGGATGTGTGAACAAAACCCAATTGTAAATGTGGGGGGGATTCACAAAGACGTGACGGCAGCTGGAACAGTGCTTTCCAAGAAACCACTACGCACAGATACTGCATAAGACTAGGGTTTCAGCTGTCGGCTTCCTTTGTGTCCAAGCCACTCTGGACAACAGACCACTGCTGAACTGAGTTGGTCCAAAGTTATGTTCTCTGATCTTGATGAAGTAGAATTTTGCATTTGCCGTTTGGAAATCAGGAGGCCCAGAGTCTGGAGGAAGGGCCCAAGAGGAAGGGGAGGGAGACACTCCAATACAGTTGCTTTGAGTCCACGTGTAAAGTTTCCACAGCAGTGATTTGTGTTTTGGGTGCTATTGTCTCTGCATGTGAACTCCACTGTGTTTTCTGCGGATCCAACGGTCAAATGCAGCCGGTACAGTGAGAAGTTTTAGAGCTACTTCATGCCTTCATGCTGACGACCAACTTTATGGAGATACAGATTTCATTTTTCCAACAGGGGATGCCATCCTGCACACCGTGCCAAAGCTACCACGTAACCTGTCTATAGGAACATTGTTGCCTGTTCTTATAAGGCCAGCAAACTCGCCTGACCTAACCCCATAGAAAATCAATGAGGTATTGTTGAAGAGGGAAGTGCAATATGCCAGACTAAGAATGCAGAAGAGCTGAAGGCCACTATCAGGAGCAACCTGGGCTCTCATAACACACCTGAGCAGTGCCACATACTGATCGACTTTCATATGCCACGCCGCATTGTTGCAGTAATTCAGGCAAAAGGGAGCCCCAACTACAGTATTGCATGTGCTTGTATGCTCATACTTTTCATGTTCATCACTTTTCAGTTGGGCCAAGATTTCTTAAAAATCCTTTCTTTGTCTTGGTCTAAGTAATATTCTAATTTGACTGAGATACTGAATTTGGTATTTTTTTCCTTAGTTGTCGGTTTTTAATCATCAAATTAAAAGAAATAAACATTTGAAATATATCAAGTCTGTGTGTAATGAATGAATATAATATACAAGTTTCACCTTTGAATGGAATTAGTGAAATAAATCAACTTTTTGATGATATTCTAATTATATGACCAGCACCTATATGATTATTATTATGTATTATTATTATTATTATTATTACCCGGATCATGTCTGTGGCCCAAATGAAGATTAACAACCATTTCTACAGCCTCGTGCATATGATGAGACAGCAGAAGAAAGAGTTGAGAACGGCTGCTTACCTCAGCAAGCAACAATCTTGCGTTCTCGCATCAGCCAGCATTATTTTCATCTTTAACCTTAGATCTTAGGTTAAGTTATTGAGTATTACTCTTAATGAAGACCATCATAACACACACCACACACACACACACACACATTCAACTTCAGCAAATACTACAATGACAAAGTCGCTTATATTAAGACTGATGTACTGTATATCCTCTTTTGTAACACAAATAAACAAAAGCCCCCCCCCCACTTCAAAATGAATACTTAGTTTGTGCATCCTAATTATTAATGAAAAATAAATAAATAAATAAAAATAAATAAATAAATAAAAACATAGACCAATTTGGAGTAGGCGTCACATTTATCATTAATGAAATTCATCAAAACATATTCTGTTTACATGAGAAGGGCTTGAACGTTGTTCTTGTTCGGGTTCCTGCTCATGTAGGCAAGGCAAGTTTATTTATATAGCACATTTTGTACACAATGGTAAGTGCTTTACATAAAAGAAAGTAAAATAATCATGAAGAAAAATAATTAAAAACAAAGAAAAAACAAACAATTTTAAAACTTTGAAAATGATTTAAAAAATTGACTTATTTAAAATGAATTTAAAAACAGTTAAAATAGAAAATGATTTTACATAAAATACAGTGAATACATAAAATACAGTGCAATCAGTTCAGACATCGCACAGTGCTCATTCAGTAAATGCACAGCTAAACAGATGAGTTTTGGACTCTAAATTTATATGTGACTAATGTTTTAGCACATCTGATCTCTTCTGGAAGCTGATTCCAACTGCGGGCGGCACATAGTAACTAAGGGCGACTCCCCTTGTTTTGTTTGAACCCTTGGTAATTCTAACTGACCTCGATCCTAATGATCTGAGTGTTCGTATTAGGTTTATATTCAGTGAACATATCTGCAATATATATCGGTCCTAGATCATTGAGTGATTTATAAACGAGTAAAAGTACTTTCTGGTTCTAGTCAGAATCCTGGCAGCAGCGTTCTGGATGAGCTGCAGCTGTCTAATGGTCTTCTTGTGAAGCTGGTGAGGAGCCCATTACCAATATCCACCCTGCCAGGGGTGCTGTTGATAAGGCATGAACAAGTTTCTCCAAGTCTTGACTGGAAACAAAAACATCTAATTCTTGCAATGTTTTTTAGTATGAATAGTATGCTCGATTTAGGTTACTGCTTTTTGACATGACTACTGAAACTAAGGTCTGTCTCCAGAATCACACCAAGGTTCCTCTTGACTTGATTTTTAGGTTGTTTGACCCCCTACAGTCCAGGTATCCATCATTCACCTTGAAAAACTTCATCTTTGTTTTTCCAAATGCAATGACTTCAGTTTTTTCCTTTGGGAAGAAAATGTTCTGGCACATCCAACTATTAATTTCAGCAATACATTTGGCAGAGGGAGGTCAATGGGGCTGTAGTCATTATTGGCGATAAGGCTAGGTAAATCTATAGTATCATCAGCATAGCGTGTGGATAGGCAATTTGGTTCTTTCTCATTATTTGACTTAGGTGGGAGCAATATACAAGCTAAACAAGAGTGGTGCAAGAAATTGAGCCTTGTGGGACTCCACCTGTCATGGACGTCCACTTAGACGTATGCTCTCCTAGATTCACACCATAGCCTCTCCCTTCTAAGTAGACTGAACCATTGGAGTGTACCATCCCAGAAAGCCCGACCCAGTTTTCCAGTCTCTCTAGTAGTATATTATGATCGACAGTGTCAAATGCAGCACTGAGATCTAGCAATACCAGCACTGATATTTTGTTAAATTGTCTTCAAAACGACAATCTGTGGATTTAAATGTCCCATTAAATAGAACTGAGGGAAAGAGTATTATAAAATCTCGAATGACGGATAAATGGCAACAATACTGGGATATAAATGATACGGGTCAAAATCTTTATAATATTTAGGAAAAAGTCAGTGTTGGCGGAATGAGGGGAGGAAACAGAAAAGAAGAGGTTTTGTTCATTCGGCTTAGAATAGACTGAATCTGACAATATTCAAAATAGGCAAACATCCAACAGGTTTGTGTGAAAATTGTGAGGTAACGGAATCAGTGTTACAGTACATGTGTTATTGGGATGTAGGAAATATGAGGAGGAAAGAAGGGAAATGTTTCAAATGCTAAAGAAAGACATTGTAAATGTTAATGTTCAGAAGCTTTTAGAAGAAAGTCAACTGAAATCAATTCAAATGGTTGGGTCGAAACCATGTTTGTTAATAGGGCTCTTGTCTCATGACAAGGGGCTTTTTTCTCCTTTAGACCATCTGCATGTTTTTGTGAAATAATACTCAATGTCTGCCGCAGATATGTGGCCCAAAAGTAACCGTTCACGGATGCATTGATGAAGAGAGTACGATCTGTACCCTTGATGGCCCATTTTTCGTGAAGCTCTCTTTACTTTAATATCTTCTTTCCTCCGGCAGGACCAATTGTGTGTGCGTGTGGAAGTGGTTCGGGCAGCAGAGGATACCATGCCTGATTAATGGTAAGTTTTTCCCCCCCATTCACCGAAACAACAGAAACGTTTTTTTTAAGGCTGTATGTTCTGAGTTGTCTCCCACCTTTTTGTTGTTTTGGTACCAGCCAATTTAACATTCATATACAGGACTGATATTCCTGGTCATTCATTTAAGCATTTTTTTAGTTACGTGTCCACGTTCACAGGACAAAGGGGTAATTGTTTGGGGACTGCATGGCCAGGTCTGAATAGAATCATGAACAGGTTGGTCAAGGACTGACCATGGGAGGGGCTGGGTCCTTCTTGAGCTTCTACAGCCTGAATGGTTGCACACCTATTATGGTCTGATGACAACTCCCTCAGAGCACTCTCTTTTTCATCATAGTACCTATTTTGAGGGGCAAATCGAGACACCGGGCGGGTATCAGCGTCAATATTTTCACGGCCTGGGCGATACCTGATTGGTGAAGTGGAAATCTGCCAAATTCAGCCACCCAACCCTGAAACCTGTAGCATTTCAATTTGGCCGTTGACAGGACATATGTAAGCGGGGATTGTTGTCACTCTATACAGTAAAAAGTTGGAGCATAATACAAATAATCACGGGAATTTTTCGGTGGGTTTGACAACTTTAAAGCAAAGCCACCAAATTCAAAGGCTTTGCCTGAGTGTATGAGGTGGTAGGGTTTTTTCTCCAGCAAGCAAGTTTAGAGTGTGGTAGTTTCCTTCAGCACAGTTAGATGAAGTTTCTCACCTTTGTTTCTGCACCGTATAAATACTTAGGCACCTAACACCCTATTGAGCTGTTATGCAGTTATATAAAAGGCTGTGGAACACGGTCAGGAAAAAGCAATAGGCTAATACGAATGGGGCTGGAGCAGACAAGGTCAATTACGCTGTGCCATCAAGAGTGCTCTGATGTTGTTCCAGTCCAGGGTAATGGCTTACCTCGCGGAAAACACCGAGTCATAATGCAATATGTGTTCTTTGATTGTCTCTGACTCAAAAGGTTTTCCAGGCTTCAGTGAGCATTATTTCTGGAGTACTTGTTTAACAGGTCATATAAAGAGCTAGCTATGCGAGGAAATCTTTTAATATGTCCTGTCTGTAGTTATGCGTATGCAGACCAGAATTTCCTCGCTTCACCCACATTCAGTTTTCCATCTCTCTAGTTATAGAACTCTACAATTATGATTCGACAGTGTCAAATGCCAGCACTGAGATCTAGCAATACCAGCACTGATATTTTGTTAAAGTGTCTTCAAAACGACAATCTGTGGCACTTTAAAAATGTCCCATTACAATAGAACTGAGGGAAAAGAGTATTACTAAAATCTCGAATGAACGATAAATTGCAACAATAACTGTGATATAAATGATAACGGGTCAAAATCTTTGATAATAATTTAGGGAAAAAGTCAGTGTTTGGTCGGAATGAGGGGAGAAACGAAAAGTAAGAGTTTTGGGTTCATATCGGCTTACGAATTAGACTGAATCTGACAATGCGTCAAAATAGGGCAAACATCCAACAGGTTTGTGTGAAAAATTGTGAGGTAACAGCGTAATCAGTGTACAGTACAATACGTGTTTATGTTTACATGTGTTATTGGGATGTAGGAAATATGAGGAGGAAAGAAGGGAAATGTTTCAAATGCTAAAGAAAGACTTTTTAGAATGTTTTTGTTGAGAGTCTTTTTGAAGTAAGTTAAAATGGTTGGGTCGAAACCATGTTGGTTAATAGGGGGCTCCTTGTCTCATGCAAGGCTTTTTCTCCTTTAGACATCTGCATGTTTTTGTGACATAATACTCAATGTCTCCTGCATAATGTGGTGCCATAAGTAACGTTCACGGGGGGGATGAGTGAGAAGAGTACGATCCTGTACCTTGATGGCCCCATTTGTCATCGTGAAGCTCTTGTTACGTTATATTTCTCCGGCAGGAACCAATGTGTTGGTTTGAGTGGTTCGTCAGAGGATACCATCCTGATTAATGGTAAGTTTTTTCCCCATTCCACGAAAACAGACATCTTGTTTTATTAAGAAAGCTGTATGTTCCTGAGGTTGTCTCACTTTTGGTTTTGTACCAGCCAACTTACATCATAGAACAGGTGACTGATCTCCTGTCCATTTCATTTAAAGCATTTTATTATTACATCGGTTCAACCAAAACCAGGGGAATTGTTGGAACTCTGCTGCCAGGTCTGAATAGATGAAACAGTTTGTGGTCAGACCTGACCATGGATGCTGGGTCCATCTCGTCTTCCGTGAGCTTCTACTTACAAAAGAGAGAGTACGATCTGTACCTTGATGGCCCATTTCATCGTGAAGCTCTCTGTTACTTTATATTTCTCCGGCAGGACCAATTGTGTGCGTGTGGAAGTGGTTCGGCAGAGGATACCATCCTGATTAATGGTAAGTTTTCCCCATTCACGAAACAGACATTTTGTTTTTAAGCTGTATGTTCTGAGTTGTCTCACTTTTGGTTTTGTACCAGCCAATTTGCATTCATATACAGGACTGATATCCTGGTCATTCATTTTAGCATTTTTTATTACGTTCACAGACAAAGGGGTAATTGTTGGGACTGCTGGACAGGTCTGAATAGATGAACAGTTGGTCAAGACTGACCATGGGATGCTGGGTCCTTCTTGAGCTTCTACAGCCTGAATGGTTGCACCTATTATGTCTGATGACAACTCCTCAGAGCACTCTTTCATCATAGTACCTATTTTGAGGGGCAATCGAGACAGCGTATCAGCGTCAATATTTTCACGGCCTGGGCGATACCTGATTGTGAAGTGGAAATCTGCCAATTCAGCCACCCACCTGAAACCTGTAGCATTCAATTTGGCCGTTGACAGGACATATGTAAGGGGATTGTTGTCACTATATACAGTAAAAGTTGGAGCATAATACAAATAATCACGGAATTTTTCGGTGTTTGACCACTTTAAAGCAAGAAATTCAAGCTTGCCTGAGTGTAGGTGGTAGTTTTTCTCAGCAGCAGTTAGAGTGCGGGATCCATAAGCAATTACATGAAGTTTCTCACTTTGTTTCTGGTATAATACTGCACCTAACCCTTGAGCTGTATGCAGTATAAAAGGCTGTGAAAAGTCAGGAAAAGCTAATACGGGGGGCTGGAGCAGACAGTCAATTAGCTGTTCCAGAGTGCTCTGATGTTGTTCAGTCCAGGTAATGGGCTTACTCGATGGAACACCGGTTATAATGCATTTTGTCTTTGATTGTCTCTGACTCATTTTCAGGTGAGCATTATCTTCTGGAGTACTTTTTAACAGGTCATATAAAGGGCTAGCTATGCGAGAGAAATCTTTAATGTACTGTCTGTAGTAGCTAAGCAGACCAAGAATTTTCCTCAGCTCACCCACATTCTTTGGTTGTATGTCTTTCAGGGCTCTGTCAGCTTCTGTATCTGCAGGATCAACTTTACTTCCCTCTGCAGAGACTATCCTACCCAGGTAGCGGACTTCAGGTTTGAAGAACTCACACTTACTCGGTTTAAGCTTGATGCCATGTTGCCTAAGCCTCTGCAACACTTTCCTTACATCCTTGACGTGGTTCTCAAAGGTCTTACTAAACACCAAGGTGTCATCGAGGTATGGAATGCAGATCTCAACCCGCAAGCCATCTAAACACTCCTCCATACATCGCTGGAAGGCTGCAGGAGCATTCATCAGCCCGAAAGGAATACGCACCCATTCATACAGGCCCCAGGGTGTCACAAACACCGTTAGGTGCTTACTTTCCTTTGACATGAACCCCTGGTGGTAGGCCTTCCCTTGATCTAGTGTAGAAAACCTGCAATTACCACCTAGGCTGTCCATAATGTCTTGTACCCTTGGAAATGGTTGTCTGTCCGGATGAGTCTTTCTGTTTAGATCCCTGTAATCGATACATAAACGGAGGCTGCCATCTTTCTTTCTTATGCACACAATTGGAGACGAGTATGAGGAGTTGGGTTTTTCAATCCAGCCTCTTGCTATGAGGTCATGTAAGTATTCTTTCATCTTGCGATACAAAGGCTTTGGCACAGACATGTAAGTGCGACTGACTGGCTCATCATCTTTAAGTGATATACTCAACTCCAAATTCCTGATACACCCAATGTCGTTGTCTGATTTAGAGAATGAATGACACTCTTCTCTTAACATTTGTTGTACTACCTGTCTCTGATGTTCGCTCAGGTGGCTGACATCGACTGGCGGGTCCCAAGAATCACTATTGGTGTTGTCATGACAATTCTCCGCAGCCTGGATGTGACGTACCCCAACAGCGGTAAGGTTTTCTGGCACTCCAAACATACTAGCAGGGAAGACATTCTTGACAAGCTGTACTGTACCAATCGGAGTCTGGCCCATCAGAGTGATATCGTGATCAGTGTCATTGTATACCTCAATTGTGATTTTTGTTGGAGCCTCTCTTTTCAGCCTTACTAAACTTTCTTTGAAATCAAGCCCATCTGCCCAGCAAGGATTCACATCAAGCTCAAAAATGAGTGTGCTATCCTCCTTAACTGGCAGCATGTACACTTGGCGTGAGACCTGTACCGTACTCCGTTTGGGAATAACAGCATGCCCTTTCATGGTCTTTACTCTATATTCACATGAGCTCTCTGCACTCACAAGTTTGATAAATGTCTGGACTTTGCTCCTCTTTAGGCTGGGGAATGCAGCTTTAAAGAGCAGGTCATATGGGTTTTTGAAAAATCTCTCTTTTGCAGTTTATAACGTAGCTATCCTTAAATGAAAACAATCTGCAAAGTTGTTAATCAAAGAAGTGCATGATAAATAAAGATATTGTCTCTCAAAAGAGAGAGTCGACTCAGAGTCGCCTTTATGAGTCGTTACATTTTCAAATATTTTGTCTGTTACCGGTATACGTCACTGGGTAACACATTTGCATAATCCCCGCCTGCCCGCGAAATACGAACAGAGTCTGATCTGCCCACAAACACTTTTGCTATTAGTGCGTTTACATCATGTTGAGAAGACGCGGTGTTCAGGGATACCACAGAAATACAATTCGAGCCTTTTGTTGTGTGCATGTCATTTTATCAAGAACTGCTTCTCTAATCTGGGCTTTTATCTTCGTTGGCTTCTAATCTTCTTAATTTGGACTAACAAGCTCTCTGAACCACGACCTGTAAGTAGTACGATTGATACGTTAGGGTGTACATTTTCAATTGAGTGCTCAAAATATAATTTTTTTGTGCCAATATGTGATGTATACCTAGTGCAGCTTTAGGTTTCCAGGTAAAGCACGATATTACTGTCTTACTGAAGTAGTTCTAAAAATTCGCAGTGAACCTAAGAATATGTCGATTATTGTAGACTGACGTTGTTGTAATTACTTTGTTTAATAATAATGTAGTGTAGCACACACACTTTATAATAATTGTGAAACTGCTGTTTATTGTGCTGCACTGGCAGTTACAGGGTTAATGCGGGAGAGATGAGTGATTTCGGCTGGTGCTCCTGTGATACAACTGTTCTGCGTTCTGATTAAAAGTTAAGACCAAGCGTCTTTTGTCTGTCGTTCTTCAAACATTACAGTAGACATATTTTGGTTTACAAACTGTATTGTTTAATCAGTTAGTCACGTTAGCACTCGGCTAACGTATCCACCTAGTGTTCACAGTTTAGCAGCTAAACTTTAGCTGTGGGCACGATTCGCTTGCATAAGTGTGTTTTTGTATTTTATGTCATTATAAGAACGGATTGACTGTATTATTGTTTTATGTAAAGGTGCTTTGTCAATGGTAGCGCTGGCTAACTGGCTCAAGGACTCATCTCTGTGCCAAACACAACAGGTTTGGCCAGCTGACCAATCAGAGCAGAGTAGGCTTGAGGAAGGGAGGGGCTTGCTCTGAACTTGCTTGAAACAAATCATTTCCTAATCATTGGCAAATGACTCTAATATTAAATGTATATTCTGAGAAAATTACAATGTTTTCTGACCTTAGATGCATTTAAACCTGATGTAGGGGACTCCAATACAATATTGGGACACTTTAAAATACCATATGACCTGCTCTTTAACAGTTCTCTCAAGCATGTTGAAGCTCACAGTACTTGGCTGGACTTGTTCAATGGAGTTCATAATTTGTTCTATCACATTGAAACCTATGATAGGGTGAGAGAGGTTCTGACCCCTCGCTACAAGTATGGGAATGACAAGTTCGGTATGGTGAGATGTCTGTGACGCTAGTCTGAAAGTCACTTCAACATATCCAATGTAGGGCATATCAATACCATTGGCAGCCACAAGGTTCAACGTATTTGGAGACTCGAGAATATCCGAAACATCTCTCAATGGGACTTCTGGTAAGTATTCCTGTTTCCACAATTCATCAATAACACACCTGAGAGCCTGTGTCCCACAGTGCTTGAATTTGATGGCCATGCAGGTAACATTAAACAAGACATTGCCTCCCAACTAATGATGTCACAGAGGAATGCTGGTTAACTCAAGTACTGCAGGGGGCATGGACACTCATCGTCAGGTCGGAATTTGAAACTGGTCTTGGTGGGTTGATACAAGTTCGCTTGTGTTCAGTCCAATGGTGAGTTTTACAGATCTTAGAACAATACAGTATCTTTTTCGTGAACACTGCCTCATTTGCTTCTTCGTTTTTTCACAGGCTGCACATCTTTGGGACTGGTTAGTGGGTCTGGTAACTCCCTGTCCCGCGTAAGTAACTGCTCTCCATTTAAAGTACTCTCTCTTGAAGGCTTAATGCCACGGATTCTGCATCCTGCTTGGAAGTGCTCGCCACTGCCACATCTAAAACAATGCATACAACGGTCCTCTGTTCTTTGTTGCTGACAATTAAAGCACTTTCTTGCTTGGGAACGAGTAGGGGGTGCATAGTATTGTCGGGGTATATACTGGGGTGGAAACTGAGTATTCACTCTCATTTGGTTGGTGCCCGGTGATGGCCTATATGGCTGCAATTGACACTGAATGACTTCTCTTTCAGGGACTCCCTGTGCAGGAACAGGACACTGTGGTGAGGCAAAAGCTGGTTGCTGCAATGTTTCTCTGATGTGAGCTATTTCAGCACTGAGTGATTTGAGTGAAGCTACATCAGTTCTCAGTTCTTTCAGTTCTGACAGCACATTGGAAGATGATTTTGGTGCACTTTGAGTTGCACTAGATTTCTTATCAATGGTTTCATCATTAGAATTAACTGCATGGATAACAGTTGTTGTGTGCTGCACATTGGTTTTCTTTTTCTTTTGTCTTTCCACCTCGTTAGCACAAGCAATGTTTAATTTATCCAACAGAGCCTCATCTGTGGTTTTTGTGTCGAGAAGGAGGGGTTGCATATCTACTGCATTTCTTCGAGCACTGTTGCCTCCATTGTGACACTAGAGTGGACTTTTTCGGTGAGTAGTGGCTTATTTGAGACTGACGGAACTTGTCTGTTTCACCTGATGATATCTGTGGCCTCAGGGCTATGGTTCTTTTGTCTCTTTCTTGCCTTTACTGCAGGAACTCTTTCCACCTCACTGTTGGACTAGGTTGTTTTAGGGGGGATGTACTGCATCAGAAGCTGTCTGCCAGGTAAGTGACGACCGCACGCTGAAGAGTAGATCCCAGCGGTGCCTCCAAATGTTGTACCCCTGAAAAAGGGGAGAGAATTAATCAGTCACAGTCACGATGCTTCTCCACTGACAACTTTATGCGTAATTTTTTTTTTCTCTTTTTTTTCCCATAACAGTTAACAATAAACAACTTTTCAAAACAGCAGCATTGGCATTTTCTTCATTGCACATACATTCAATAATTGTGACACAAGCTATTAACAATGTATTCTCTTTAGCAATTATTTTTTAGAATCAATCATGCTAATTAATAATTAGACATTTAAGCATTTTATAAACATCTGTAGATCACTTCTTACTCTTTTTAACCAGATACATAGATAGAAACCACCACAAACAATTCTAAACATGTAAATGTTCTCTTTTAGGAATTATTTTATCGCAAAGTGCATAGATATCTCAAACTCTCTTTGTTAAGTAGATTTTCACAGTTACATTTCTCAATATATTCACATTTTTCCAGCAAATCAAACAAATAGAATTAAATAAGTAAAATTAAACACTAAATCACAAGCTTGCATACTAAATATTTAATGCTAATCACTGAGCATGTGACCTGTCGCCATTATGTGGGCCTCGTGCAATTAACGCTCAAAATGGAGCTCAGAGCTTACACATCTCTCAACTAATTACACCTTTTAACATGTTAATTAGAACCCAATCGATGATATAATGACATCTGCACACTCTTAAACACCATAAACTCATACTATACTGACAAAGAATTCAAATTAATACCTGAAAAAGGGGAAAGAATTAATCAGTCACAGTCACGATGCTTCTCCAATGACAACTTTATGCGTAATGGAGAAACACAGCGAGTTCTCCCCCTACTGGTTGACAAGGCAGCAGCAATCGATTGCAGAATTGTTGGACTAAACTAATTGATCACCGATTAACACAAAACTACTTAAATAACATATTTACACTTGATTAACCTTTTTTAAATGGATTCAAATATAATTACACACACATATATATTTCACTTTGTCACACTGGAAGGTAGTAAGTAATGTTGAGTAATGCTAGTCCATCAATCAGCATGTGCTTCAAAGTTGATGTTTTTTACACTATCAATAACATTTTGCTTTTCAAGCAGGAATAAGCTGGTTGGCCAAATAGTCCCTTGAGGGCTAACTGTGTGTTCACACCGCCGCCGTTGATAGCGTAAAAATCGCTCTGGCCGCCCTGCTCACAACGCTGCAGAAAGATTGGTGAGCGCTCTGACGCTCTGACGTAGATCGAATGCTTATCTTGTATTTAAAGCGGCCGCAAAGCAAACAAACTTGTTAAACTTGTGCAGACTAACCACAATGAGGTTAACGTTATAAGTTAACCTCATTAAATATTGTTGTGGATGAAGTATTAAGATCCTTTACTTAATAATGTATAAAGCACTGTAAAAATACTCTGATGCAAGTAAAAGTCCTGCATTGAAAATGTTACTTAAGTAAATACAGTGGCGGATCTAGAGATTTTTTCCTGGGGTGGCAAAGGGGTGGCATGAGGTTTCAGGAGGGGAGCCATGGACATTATTCATAATTTAAAATGCTACGGTTTTCATTGAATGTGTTTTGTTCTCTACACTACAGTACACGGAGTGGGAGTCAAATCAGAGATGTAGTGGGTTTTAATTTGTGAATTGTGGACCCTTTCTCTGTGTAATCACTATCAACAGTCTGTGTAGTCTATACTTAAATTGTACTGTGTGAAAAATCAATTCTTGGGGTTTTGGGGGTATGCTCACCAGGAGATTTAAATAAAAAGAAATTATGTCTTCTAGTGATTTTTGAGGAAATATGGACAGATTTAGTCATACAACATAAGCCATCAATAGATTTAGGTTGTCTGGATTGAAACAAGATTATAATGCAGGATTGTTGCAATGATAACCATGACTGTCAAAACATTTCCCTCTGATTCAATAAAGACTCAGTGAAGTACCTTTTTAGTCAAACATTATTTTGGATTTATTACAATATAACATACAACAATTTAAAATGTACATAAGAACGTCATTCATAATCTCTCTCTCTCTCTCTCTCTCTCTCTCTCTCTCTCTCTCTCTCTCTCTCTCTCACACACACACACACACACACACACACACACACACACACACACACACACACACACTCTCTCTCTAAACTGCTGATCACTTTAAACTGCTGATCACTTGAGGGCAAACATCAAAAACAAATCAACAGGAATTATGGAATTCATATTAACTATAGTTTGGGCATTTCAGCCCAAGATAAACATTTATGGATGCCAGGCATTTGTGAGGCTCCATACTGTATGCAGAAAACATAGGAAACATTTTGTGACAGCAGTAGTTTAAACACACACAAAGAGCTAGACTAACGTTAGACCCTTATCTGACCTGACGATCATAGAAAAATTCAATGAGACAACAAAGTATTGCGGATGTAAATAACGTAACAATGTGGTTGTTGCAGGGTTAACTGTCTGCTTATGTATTTTTTTCGACTTGGTGTCAAACTTATCTCTAAACTCACTGCCAACTGCTTATCAACCTCTCTTCTCCGAGACACTGCGTACTGCAGACAGATGCACTGTGCAGTGAAATTTTGCGGGGTTCGCTGCCGTGCTGATGATGGGTGAAACCATTGTGGCTGTGAGAGGGAGGCAGGGGCAGATTAAGGTGATCAGGGGCCCCTAGGCTGCTCTTTGTGTGAGCACCCCCCCCCCACCCCAAAAAAATTATTTAGTGCCATACATGTCCATATGCTATTTGTGTGAGCTGGCATACACACACATTGAGACAGCCAACACTACAGTGTTTTCTTTACATTCCTTCAAGTGGTGGACCACAACAGTAAGACAATTACCACCACACCACGTAGGTAAAATGAAAAATTTAACATTACAAACAAGGCCCAGTGCTTAGAATCAACCATTTAATTTTGATCAAGAAACACTGGCAGAAGAACCAAAACTAACATAAACAGAGGTGTAAGTACAGGCAATTGGTTGATAAAACATTGATCAAAATTAAGATACAATTTATACAAAACGAAAATCTTTTAAAAAAGAGACTACAAAACAAATTTTAATGAAGTGGTCAAAATGTTTTACTCATGTCTCCAAACATATTGCGCATTACATGATGTATCGTATCTTTCTCATGCTGCATGCTCACTTTCATAATCAACATTGATTAAATTAAAAAACAAAATGACGTCACATATTTTCCAACCCAGCTCTCAGCCCTGTTGCAACCGTTGTTGTTTAGGTACCTTAAACACGCACGTACACTCTCATAGTCATCGCTGCAACCAGGAGATGAAGAGAGCTGAGATCCACATCACCTAGCACATCTTCGTCTCTGCCACCTCAGGGTTCTAGCACGACCAGTGCCGTTGCTAGGAGAGCGCTTCTGCCTCGCGAGTGGATGATAGCCCTGAAGACGCCTAGCAATGGTATACCTTTAGTGGTAGTATACCTTTAGTTAAGTTATACCTTAAGAGTCTTTGTAGTGCACTAAGAGACAGCATTATCGGGAAACGCAGCCCAGGTATGATGCGTAATGGAGATTCCAAAGTGCTCTTCTTTGGTCAGAACCTGGAGAGCGATCGCGGATAGGTCCGTCCTATGCACCGAAACTTTTTTACAATGCAACAGAATATTTAAAGAGCATTAAGCTATTAAAATCTATATTATGTATACTCACAGATAATTTAACAGTATATTAGTCAGTAATTTTTATTAGGTTAAATAGTGATTGGATAACGTTTTTAATTTAACGTTCACAATTTGTCTGGCCCATCCAAACTGGAAACTGGAATGATGCACCATGCTGTGCCTGGTTCGCACTTAAGTCTGGTCAATCCAAGGCCCCCTGCACACGTGGGGCCCTTAGGTTGCAGCCTATGCAAGCCTGTGCATTAATCCGCGCAAGGTGGGAGGGGATTCTAAATCGGCGATTTCTGTTTGAGAGGAGTTTGGTGCGGGTCTCCTTGGCCTTCTACGTGTAGGCTATGAACATAAAATATACTTAAAAAATATTATCTGATTTATAAATGGGGTGGCAACAGGGGTAGCAAGACTGTATCCCAGGGGTGGCAGCTGCCACCCTTTGCCACCCCGTAGATCCGCCTCTGAGTAAATATAATCAAGTATAAACATTACTTAATGTAAGTATAATCAAGGAAATTTGTTTAAAAGTAAACTGGGACTACTGTACTATTATTTATTATATCATTAGATTATTATTCCTATATCGTTACTGCACATCAGCAACTCACCAGGAACATGAACAATCTCAGACGCCTTGGTCCACGTATCATTTTTATTTAATTTTTTATAAAAAAAACGCAAACAGCGACACATCATAGATTACTGCAAACCCGCCACAGCAATAATCAACCTGTCCTATATTTTGCTTGGGAACTAATGTGGTCGGAGCTGCGTTCTCTGGAATCCTCTCAAGCGGTGGCCTTCTACGTTCTGACTGGTTGCCACCGAACCCCGTCATAGCTCATTACCATAAAGTTGCCCTGATTTCAACTCTCCTCGATGCTCTCAACGGCCAAGTCGCGCCGCACCGCTCCTCGCCGCTGCTTGACGCCGGCTCACATTGAAAATGAATGACTTCTGGCCACTTTGACGCTCTCGACGGTGGCGGTGTGAGCACACAGTAAGACACTTGTTCATTTTCCTAAATTAATGAAATATAAACTGTTATACTTATAGCCATTTATACACACACTCCATTAAGCCCCTATTTTACAAATAATAATGCAGCAAGGAGATGGTGTGATGCAATGAGTGGTTTCCACATTTTTAAACATTGAAAATGCATGAAAATAAATATTTTCTATCACTTTATCACTCTTGAAATGAGCTGTACACTAAATAATCTAACCTTCATACTTACATAACAATAGCAGTCTATTTATTTAGTGGTCCAAGTTGAAGTCAGTATGTATATTAATGACAATATGGGATAAATTTAATGTAATTTAGTGTAATTTAGTGGTGGCAGGTGTACCGCGCTGCTGGTACATGTACAGTCAGACAAAACGACGTGCACAGTTTTCAAAGGCGCAAGTGCGCGTATATTCATAGGAAACTATGTGTTTGGCAGTTAAAGACGCAACGCGGTGCATCTATGGAGTGCGCGTCATTGGAAACAATGTCCTCTGTAATTAAAGAGGCAGGGCGGCGTTTCTGTTATTTGGTTTGTGATTTGGTTTTGGCGGCCTATTTGGTTTGTGATTTGTGTATTTGGTCACGTGTCAAAACAAACAGCACATGGTGTCAGTGATTCGTCTTTAGAGGTCACTCTTGCTCTTGTACCGTAAAAATACAGCAGACCCAGCCGCTCCAGCAATGAATGCAAACCAGAAAAACTATCGGCATGGATTTTATAGCCAATAGTTCCGGCAATCAACTATCAGTGCAGATAGAAGAGAGAAGAGAGGTTGATATTTATTGCTTTTAAATACAGAATTCCAAATCCAATGATGATAAACCTCTACCACCGTTTTCATTTATTTTGATAAATTTCTAGTATATATTCTGTATTTTATTTGTAATTGCTATTTTGCTTTCATTAGAATTTTATTTAAATAGGTACTTTTACACTTGCCATGTATTTATGTTTTGACACCTTGACAAATAAAAAAAATGGAAATGAAAATAAAAATTATTTTAAAAAATAATTTTAAAATATATTTTATTTCTGTCTGAGGCCCAATATTGCCAAAGTTCATTTCAAAATAAAAAAAAATATTTAAAATATTTAAATCAGGATATGGCAGGGCACACATTTCTTTAGATGGTATCAATCGGAAGCCCCTCTTCTCGAGATGAGACATAATTAAAAAATAAACACATTCCAAGGCTAGACACTCAAATGTGAGACTAGAAAAAAGTACAATAAAGAAATGTACAAGGAATAGTTGTCTATTCCTGAATTTCAAAATACACAGTTATGATGATCTATATTAAATCTATTCCTGAGAGGCTGGACAGCTCAAGATATAAGCCCATCACTGAAAATCTTACATTGATTTTCTTTGGTTTTTGGTGGTGTATAAACATAAAATCTATTTACTTAATGTCCTTTAGATAAAAAACCTTGACACTCCATTACTACGTTGTTTTGTAAATGTGTGATGACCTCTGTATTATGTGGGGTTTACCTCAGATTAATTGTTCTGTGGTAGTTTCACTGAAGACGTCTGTTTTTGACTTCCTTTTGGGCCTTTTAAAAGAAGCAAGATGAATGGCCACAAGAGAGCTGATTTTGTTTGGTTTCTTTTAAGCTTGTGCCTTTTGTACATCCAACACTGCTACACTACATTACACTTCCATGCATTCATTTAACTTAATATCACTGATTCCTGACTGTTACATTCTACATTGTGTTTTTTGTTATAGTTTGATTTTTTTTAATCTGATTCTTTCTCGTGCGTTCCTGTTTTTGTTACATCCCTTTTGAGCCATGGGTTGTAACAAATGGGGGCTCGTCCTCGTCGCAGTAGAATCCAATCAGTGTGAGGGTGATCTGGAAATATCTGAAAAATTTTGTCGTTTCATTGTGTTTTGTTGTGTTTTTGATTCCTTTGTACGAGTTTGGAAATCATGTTTATTATACCACAAACACGGGTTGAGATTAAACATACCGGTCTGAGCTGACCTCACAGAACAAATACCTTTCTTTACATTTCTCCTTAAATATCCACCCTTCCAGGTAAATTTTCTTTTTTAAACATGTTTAAAACAACAACTTGACACACAAGCATTTGTTACAACACAGTGATCATCAATTAGGTCCTGCTGGAGATTCTGGAACTGCTTGATCCTTTACACGCTTGTGTTTGTGTCCCAAGGTGTAATATCAATGAAAATGAGAATAATAATTTGCATTAAAAATAAAAAACTGTAGCTAATTTTCACAACTGCCATTTCCCTTGCTAAATCTGCCTTTATAAGCCCCATGTTTTCACTCTCTCATTGTGAAGTCTTTTTTGTGTAACGCTGCATTTCTGATCACTTTCTCTGGATACACGTGTTATGTTTTGATCTTGAGCCTGGTTTCTTGGATTTCCCTGTTTGCCCGTGTTTTGGACTCTGTTGTTTGGATTGTTTGACCTTCTGCCTGGTATTTGAATTAGGATTGTGGATTACCCTTACTTAAGTGTCGTTTGCATCTTCAACCCAAGTCTTGGAGCAGTTCGTAACACAAATACACTCTTTTAAATTTTCTAAATAATGTGTTATTTATTATTTTACATTATTGTTAAAATCATCACGAGGGCCAGATTGGACATCTGATGTACATTGTAGACAATATATAGTGAATCCAAAATGATTCTGCACTCAATTTCATGGGCCATTACCTATAAAACAAGACATTAAAAGACGACACTCATGACAGTGTGATGCTGTGTGTCTCTGTGTCTTCAGTCTCTGCTGATTGTGTGACTGTGACATCTCTGTAGCGGCTCTTATACACCTTCAGATGATCCTGAGGAAACTGGACTGATGTCTAAATACTGAGAGTCCTACAATAAAACACACAGACAGTCACATATGAGTATGGGACATTACTGCTGTCACATCTCATCAGCAGATCCATTTCAGAAAAAAAACACAGTATAATCATATTACAGCCAGAGATATTAATGAAAAACTGATCATAGATTAATAACAGTGAATGATCAACAACTCTGTCTTTATCACTTGCATACAGAGATGAAAAATATTCATATACTTATAGATCATCACATAATTAAACACAGTTTAACCTGTTAACAGCACCCCCCATTATGGGACTCACACATGAAAATGCCATACCTAACTTAAAATTGCAACGGTTACTTAAGCCAGTGTGCTACACACAATTTTGGTGTTTTTGGAAAGAAGACCTTTTGGGTCTTACTTTTCATCACCCAGAGTTGATAATGCTCAAAAAGATTAAAAGTTATAGACACTGAAGTGCCTTAAAAATTGTACCACACTGAATTTTGTTTTTATTCATATAAAAATACATGAAATCAGTCCTGGAGCAATCTAGAAAAGTAATGGGTTGAAAGTCACGTCTCATGAGTTTCTATTTCAAATCTGAAGAAGGTACCTAACACCCGATGTACTTGCTACATCGTTAGAAGAATGGCATCTACGCTAATATTAGTCTGTTTCTCCCTTATGCTGAGGTCACCGTAGCCACCAGATCCAGTCTGTATCCAGATCACATGGTCACTGCAGTCACCCGGATCCAGTACGTATCCAGCCCAGATGGTGGATCAGCACCTAGAAAGGACCTCTACAGCCCTGAAAGACAGCGGAGACCAGGACAACTAGGTGAGCCGCAGAGACAGATCCCCTGTAAAGACCTTGTCTCAGACGACCACTGGGACAAGACCACAGGAAACAGATGATTCTTCTGCACAATCTGACTTTGCTGCAGCCTGGAATTGAACTGCTGGTTTCGACTGGCCAGAGGAGAACTGGCCCCCGACTGAGCCTGGTTTCTCCCAAGGTTTTTTCTCCATTCTGTCACCAATGGAGTTTTGGTTCCTTGCCGCTGTCGCCTCTGGCTTGCTTAGTTGGGGACACTTAATTAACAGCGTTATCGTTGAATTGATTGCAAATGATTGCACAGATACTATTTAAACTGAACTAAGATGAATGACATCACTGAATTCAATGATGAACTGCCTTTAACTGTCATTTTGCATTATTGACACACTGTTTTCCTAATTAATGTTGTTCAGTTGCTTTGACATAATCTTTTTTGTTTAAAGTGCTATTTAAATAAAGGTGACTTGACTTGACGGTACCATGAAAAATGAGATTCCTGCAACCATTTTTCTGATACTATGTCTAGTCGCCAATTACAGTACATCCTGAGATTGCTAGAAATACAGCGTTTACACTAGATGGTAATATAGTCAATTATCACGTGCTGACGTGCTGATGGCCAGTTATAGAGATGGTAATCATACAGATGCGCCATAAAGTCAATAATCACACTCTATTCATAAAGAAGGTGTTCACATTGATAGCTGTGATTACACAGTAATAACATGCTGATTTGTGCTCAAACATATGGTAATCATGCAGATACATCCATATTCCCCACAAAACACACACACACAAAAAACGTTGAAAAAGAAAAAAAAGGACGTATATTTATTTGTGCCAAAGCCCGATTGCTAAGTTACGCCCCCATCAGATGACCGGTGCGTCACAGCGCATGTCAGGAGAGAGCGCCAGAATTCAAATAAACAATCTTCCTTCTATCTTTGATTTTTATTTATTTTTTTTTATTTTTTTGTGGATCGTCTCATTCTGTTTGTGACTGTCACGATCATCAGCTGGAGTGCCCAGGAACTCCAGCAGAGGACACTCCACTCAGGACTTTTGTATTTGGTGTCCCTTTCCATTCCCAACTCCATTTCACAGAATCCCGTGCTTAGGGCTAATCATCACCAGGTGTTCCCCATTACCACTCCCCTATATATACTGTGTTTGGACTCTCAATGATTGCGAAGTCTTGTTTAGCCTAGTCTGACATTTCCGAACGTTTTCCCTGTGTTTGTTCCTTCCGGGTTTTGTTCTTGGATTGTTTATACCGACTGTGATTCTCTGCTGCTTGTTTCTGTTTTCGATTTTGGATATCCTTTGACATACCTGACGCTGTCCTCTGATCATTGCCTGTTTGACCATTCTGATAATAAAGTACTGCATATGGATCCGAACATCTCTGACTTCATGTTACAGTGACACTGTATGCTACAAAACCATGCTATTTTTTTTTTTTTACTACCAAGATGCAGTTTTTGAGCATGAGTTATTCCATAATGGACACAGACAATAGTGTCTCTGAAGAACTAAAATGTAAACAAAGGAATTACTATCCATATTACAACGTTATTGCTTCATTGGACTAAATGTGGTCTTTGGAATGTCGTTCAGTGGACCCTTACCTTTCTAACTAAACTGGGATTTACAGCTGTGGATGCGTTTATGACTCATTATTAGGATAAATCTGGTACATACTGCTTTTTGATTCTTCATGTTTTGATGTGTACTGCTTAAACAAATTTAGCAAATACATTCTTTATAAGCTTTCCATTGAAAAACAGTGATCTGTTGTCGATGTTTGAGGCTTTGATTTTTACAATGATATATAGTTTGTCAAGATTAATTTTGTCCTGTTTCATTTAATCTATTCATAATCACTGACACATGCAAACAAAGAGAGTTCAGTGTGCCTGTGTCCAGGTGTGGGTTAACAGGTTAAAGTACAGAGAATAAAGTGGAGCTGAATTATTATCTTATATTCTCCAATTACACACATATAAGGCCTGTTACTAAACTTTGGCCATTTTAAAAGATTTAAATAATAATATACTCACAGAAGTCTAATGTCTCCAGTTTATAACGTGGATCATCTTTCAGATCAAAGAGTAACTTCACTCCTGAATTTCCTAGTTTATTCCCAGTCAGATCCAGTTGTCTCAGGTGTGAGGGGTTTGATCTGAGAGCTGAAGCCAGAGCAGCACAACCTTCATCTGTGATGCCACAATCTCTCAACCTGTAGAGAACAATGACACAGTGTTAATTGTAGATCAAGTGTCTGTAGTTTCTTATTGACTCTGGTTTCAGAGCAGGAGAGGAGATATAATGACAAGCATTGCCACAAACTGCTGCTGATAGAATGAGATTCATGTTTGTTGATGGTCAGTGCTGCTGTTTGAAACTGTTATGTGCTTCAGGATTGAACAGACCAAAGAGCTAATTGTGAGATATTGTTTCATAGTGATATAAAGATGGAGCTGTCTGGAGAAACAGTCACTTGCTCCTCTAATAAACACCTACAGGAGGACATTTGCTTCACATGAGCCACGTGTTCCCCATTACATCGCATTTATCAACTCTTGTGACCAAACACATCATTGTTTCATGTTTGGCAGCTTTTAAACTGAACAGAAATCACTAAATCACAAATTAGTATATGAACATTCAGGTTCAATCTTTATGACATCCGTGAGAACACAATGAGCTCATGGGATTTCAGAAGAAGTGGAAAATAAAAGGAAAATAAACTATTACACAGAGATGAGCAGGTGAAGGAGTATTAATCAAACTAGCAGAAGCAACTGAAGCTCCAGTAAATGTTTGGTGGATCAAAAACAGGAGCAGAAACTCATGTAATGTTATGGAGATGAATGAAATGAACTTCATCTTCAGTTGTCAGAGTCAGTTGTGCTGAGATTGAGTGTGTTTATTGAAGATTTAAGAAGCCTTAGTCTTAGAATTTACATCAAAGGACAAAGACATGATACTATTAGAGAGATGATTTTACCACAGTTTTTCCAGTTTACAGTGAGGATCCTCCAGTCCAGCAACGAGACGATTTATACCCAAATCTCCTACTTTATTCCCAATCAGATCCAGTTGTCTCAGGTGTGAGGGGTTTGATCTCAGAGCTGAAGCCAGAGAAGCACAACCTTCATCTGTGACGCCACAATAATTCAACCTGTAGAGAACAATCACACACTCTTCACTATGTCAGATCAGATCTGTTTAGCAGTGAATCCACTGGTAAAGACAAAGTACAAATCAATGTTTGATGGATCATTGGACTGAGCAGGGCCGGATTAACAATAGGGCTAGGTGGGACTGAAGCCCCAGGGCCAGAGCAACAAGGGGGCCCTTGATTGGCTGTGGAGTGGATTGACTGAAACACCAATCGCCAAAGCCCCACCACGCCCCCACTTATTAGCACTATTATTTAGTGGAATTTAGCCGTAAATTCCATGTATTACCATTAGAGATTGAAACGTCACTTTTAAATTTGGTTTGCCAATCAAATGCATTTATTCTGTATTTGACTTTTGAATGAACTGTATGCACATCTATCAGGTGATTGCTCCACCTGATGTCCGCATTCACCTCCACTCTTGACTTCATTATGGCATAATCTGGAAATGGTCATGCAAAGAGCAATCTTCGATAAGTAAAAATGTTAGCTATTCTGAAAAAAAAATTATAGCCCGTGATAGAGGGGCTCAATAATAATAATAATAATAATAAATATACATAAAATAAGAAAAACGTAAAATACAAACAGCAGATAAAACATAACCTAATCAGTAAAATCCCCAGCTATCAGGTTATTTTACTAAAGCTGATGATGGAGTAAAAGCTCTGAAACAGCAAGTGGACCGGGCACATGGAGCAGATAAAAACAGCGCCATCGTCCACACAGAGTTTAGGTTAGTTTGATTATTAACTTGATGGATGTATTTGACTTTTTGTGTTTGATCAAACTCTATATATTCACTTAAGGGTTTGGGAAATAAATGTCATTCGTTTTGTGCGTCATGATGTAAGCTTAAACAAGTTTTAAGAATTGTGGTTTAAAAACAAATGGTTTTAAACCATTAATCAACATTAAGCAGCGGGGCACAATTCTTGTTGGTAAATATGTGCATTAAAGAGTTAGTTCACCCAAATATGAAAATTCTGTCATTAATTTCTCACCCTCGTGTCGTTTCAAACCTGTAAGACCTTGGTTCATCTTCGGAACACAAATTAAGATTTTTTTCGATGGAATCTGGAGCTATCTGACCCTGCGTAGACAGCAATGCAACTGAAATGTTCCCAAGTCCAGAAAGGTAGCAAAGGAGATCTGTTAATTAATCCATGTGACATTAGTGGTTCATCCGCAATTATATATAGCTATGAGAATACTTTTTGCATGCAAAAAAAAAAAAAAAAAAAAAAAAAACGACTTTATTCAACAATTTGTCTCCTCCGCATCTCCTTGGTGCCATTATGGAGAATATCTCAGCTGCATCACGCCGATACGCTGTTTCTGTTCAGATCAAATCACAACAATGTAGGAAATAGTTCTGGTGTGACGCAGCTGAGACATTCTCCAAAATGGCACCAGGGTGATGCAGAGGAGACAAATCTGTTTAATCACACTATTCATTACACAGCTGAGATTTATACTGTTATTTTGCTCTGTGTGTGTGTGTGTTTCTGCTCCATCACCCAAGGAGAGCAAAACCTGAGATCACACTGTGAGATATTATTTATACTTAGTGTAAATTGTAGCAGATAGTACTTACACCTCAATGTATACCAGTGCTTTACAAAACAGTACGTGATAACATATTCTTGTACATGATTCTATTGATTATAAACATATGCTGCCTTATAGTGTCCTTACTTGTGTCTATTCCTAAAGCCACTCCTACACCTGCTACTAATCATACTGAAGCTTCTGATCAGTGAAGTTGTTCTTGAAGCTGCAGGAAGAGACTCACACTTTTGAGTTTGGGAACAATATGAGCTGCATGTGGTTGATTCACCAGTCAATCTGATCAACGTGAGGACACCACATATAATTTCTATTATAGGCCTATTAAATGCCTGTTGAACATTTTATTTCCATGTTTTGAATATTTTAATTTTTCTTTAATATAAATACATATCTGAGCTAATATTGAATGAACAAAAAAAAAAAAAAACATGCAGATTTGTACTCGAGTTGGTCGCCTCAAAAGCCCACTGTCCTTACTCTCCCACTTATCTGACTGGTTTCTTTAGTAATTTTGTCTGCTAAGAGTCAAGCCTTTGCTAACAAGACGGTTTTAATTTTACACAGTGTAAACAGACAATCCATTTAAAGGTTTTGCTATTGTAAAAACAGCTTTAACATGAACACAAAAGTCCACACATGTACTGTACAAGAAACAAAGTCACATTTTTTTATTATTTGGGTTTTATCGTCATTAAGTAACATAAAATTATTAGTGAGCCACACTGTTTTCTTGCAAACAGGCTTCCAGTGTTTTGAGTGCTGAGTTATCATTACATTTTATTGGTATGTAGAGTTGTGTATCACTTGCGTAGCAGTGGTACGATACACCAACTTTACTCATAATAGATCCCAAAGGTAGCATATACAATGAAAATAATAATACTGCTAAAATTCATCCCTGGGGTACACCACAAGTAAGTTAAGCCATCGAGGATGAAAAAGCACCTGAGCTAATGGAAAAACTTCTATTTGACAGGAAGGATTGAAACCATTTCAAAACTGTGCCAGAAATGCCAATTGAACGTTCAAGTCGGGATAAAAGAATCCTGTGGTCCACAAATTCAAAGGTTGAACTCAAGTCTAACAACACTAAAGCCTTAGTATCACTAGAGTCAGTGGTCAATAAAACATCATAAAAAATTTTTAAGAGCGCAGACTCAGTGCTGTGCAGTGTTTTAAAACCAGATTGAAAAATGTCAGAGATGGAGTTGCTTTGCAAACAATTTAGAAAACAGCTTTTTCAAGAATTCTAGATAGCAATGGCTAATTAGAGATGGATCTATAGTTTGCATAGTTAGCTGCGTCAAGTGAGGTTTTTTTTTTTTTTTTTGAGAATTGGGGTCACAGTAGCAAGTTTAAAACAGGCTGGGACAGTCCCTGTTGACAGACAATTATTAATAATACATAAAATGTCTGGACCGATTGTATCGAAGATCTGTTTTAAAAAATGTGGTGGAAGGATGTCGCGAGGAGAAAAAGTGGGTTTTAATTTTAACACGATTTCTTCACATGTCTGAAGAAAAATCGTCGTAAATTCGCTCCACTGTGAGTAGGAAAGAGAGAGATCGGATACAGGTTGTATCGAGGTAAACATCTGAGCTCGAGTAGTATTGATTTTGTTGTAGAAGAAATTGAGAAATTTTTCACACTCAAAAGAAGAGCAAGCAGATGAAGACTTAACAGACGGATTAAGAACAAAATCAATGGTTGAAAATAACATTCTAGAACAGTGGGAGTTTTTTTTTACAAATAATATCAGATAAGAATTTATGCTTAGCACTCCTGACAGCCCTGACAAATATTCTGTAAGGAAACAATCAACATTTCAAATGATATTTGAGGCCTGTCTTTCGTCCATCTATGTTCAAGCCTTCGACATTGCTATCGTAGTGATCCAGGGCTGTGACTTGTTTCGAGGATGGACGAGCTTTCAAGGTGCAGTAAAGTCCAAGACTTCTGAACATTTGCTATTAAAAGATTGAATCTGCTTATCAACATCTGGGTATGATGAAGCAAGATCAGAAATAGGAAAATATTCAGCACCCAAATACAGTTTGGAGAAGACGTGATTGGAGTGGGAAGTCAATGTGCAAGGCCACTGTGCTTGACGTGGTAAGGTTATAGGTGGAGCAGGCAAAAGTGTGGAAAAGAGCACTGGTCTTTGATCAGAAAGTGGAATGTCACAGATGTCAATGTTAAATCAAGTGTATGACCATGACAATGTTCAGGACCATTTACCCATTGAACAACATTTAAGGAAGACAGTAGATTTAGAAATTCCTAAGCTAAGGCATTGGTAGAGCAGCATACATGAATATTAAAATCACCAAGTATTAAAATATGACCCTATCTGATCAAAACATCCCCTAGGAGCTCAGCAAACTCATTTATAATGTTACTAGAGGAAGGGGGGGCGATAAATTAATAAAAATAAAATGGGATGAGGACAGTTTAAGTGAATTTTTTGAACCTCAAAACTACTAAAGATGGCCGTGGGAGATAAGTGGCAGTGAAATTTATTTTTGAAAACAGTCACCCAGCCAGTTAACCGGGGAGTATTAAAAAATTCATACTCAGGAGGAACCAGTTCAGAAAGAGGACTTGGATCACCTGATTTTATCCAGGATTCAGTCACGAAGAAGACGTCAGATTGTTTGAAGAAATTAGGTTGTTACAGATGAACCTTTTGTTTGGCAAGGATTGCGCGTTGGCAAGTCCCATCTTGAGCTGCCGTGGATCATGCTAAATGTGTCAGAAGCTCAGCAAAGTGAGCACAAGTTGCAGAGATTCGCTTTCCTACATCGAAGTCATGGAAAACTCAGACGGGTAATCCTGGGAAGTGAATCCAGAACAGTCAAACGAATCCCCAAACAACCATGTTCCACCAAGCACCAAGAGATCCGGGGGCGGCAGACCGAGTCTGGCGGCACTAAGGCCGAAAACAGGGAAGTAGGGAAACCCGATGCCCAGGCCAGCTTCAGTCGCACAGCCACGCCACCTCGTTTTCCGCATTGTCTCCATCTTTTCATTCCACGTAAGTCTCTTACGTGGAACCCCGGGAGCATAACAGTGTAGGTAGTCGAACAAACTGGACTGCGTAGCTGGTGAGTGGAACTCATAGTTTTTTAGAATAGAGTGGTGCCCAGAAGGTTTTGGCATAGCATGATATACAGTACAGGTCAAAAGTTTGGAAACATTACTATTTTTAAAGTTTTTGAAAGAAGTTTCTTCTGCTCATCAAGCCTGCATTTATTTGATCAAAAATACAACAAAAAAAATGTAATATTGTGATATATTATTACAATTTAAAATAATTGTTTTTAAATTTATTATACTTTAAATTATCATTTATTTCTGTGATGCAAAGCTGAATTTTTAGGATCATTATCACATGATCCTTTAGAAATCATTCTAATATGATGATTCATTATCAAAGTTGGAAACAGTTTTGATTTTTAATATTTTTTCAGAACATGTGATACTTTTTTAGGATACTTTGATGAATAAAAAAAAATAAAAAAGAAGCTATGTTTTTAATATTTAAATATTTTGTAATAACAATATACACTACTGGTCAGTAATTTGGGGTCAGTAATTTTTTTTTCTTTCTTTTTTTTTTTTAATAAAATCATTACTTTTATTCAGCAAGGATGTGTTAAATTGATAAAAAAGTGATAGTAAAGAAAATATATTATTAGAATATATATTATTAGAATTTTTTTTTATTTTGAATAAATGCATTTCTTTTTAACCTTTTATTCATCAAATATATTAGACAGCAGAACTGTTTTCAACACTCATAATAAATCAGAATATTAGAATGATTTCTAAATGATCATGTGATAGATTGGATGTTACATGTGACACTGAAGGCTGGAGTAATGATGCTGAAAATTCAGCTTTGCATCACAGGAATAAATTATTTTTTTAAAGTATATTCAAATGGAAAACTATTATTTTAAGTTGTAATAATATTTCACAATATTACTGTTTTTTTCTGTATTTTTGATCAAATAAATGCAGGTTTGATGAGCAGAATAGACTTCTTTCAAAAACATTAAAAATAGTAATGTTTCCAAACTTTTGACCTGTACTGTATATCAATAAGTTGTTGGCGAACAAACAACAAATGACAGAATGGAAATAGTAGAGTCAATAAAAACCAGATGAGTAACGGAGACAGTGGACGGCACGCCATACACACTGGCGCCATCTTTTCATCCAATCAGTAGTAAGTATTCCATTTATAAACAATACATAATTTGTACATTTTGTCTGAATTTTTCTGACTTTCTTTGGGTGATTAGTTTTTTTTTTACTTCACAAATACTTTACAGTATGTCATATATAATGATTATGAGAGAGATGATCTTACCACAGTTCCTTTAGTTTTAAGTGATGGTGCTTATTTACTGAATTTAGTAGTTTATTTGAATTTAGTTTTATGTTTCTAGGGTGTTTGGGGTTTGATCTCAGAGCTGAAGTCAGAGCAGCACAACCTTCATCTGTGACGCCACAATCACTCAACCTGTAGAGAACAATGACACACTCTTCACTCTCTCGGATCAGATCAGATCAGTTTATATGAAGGTAAAAGTGTAGCATAACTTGACAGCTAGTTGATTTGAATTTGAGAACTTTTCATATTAATATTCCTATTTGTTAGTTAAAATTTACACACAGTTCTGATGTGAAAAGATTCAAATCTTAGCACTTTGATTTTCCTACCCCTTTTGCAATATTCCTGTTGCAAAGCACACTTGTGCGCATGTAAATTCTTCTTGCATTATTGTCTTCTTGCATTATTGACAAACTATTTTCCTTTTTGAGACTGTAAAGCTGCTTTGACACAAACAGTATTGTATAAAGCACTATACAAATAAAGGTGACTTGACTTGACTTAAATGCAGATGCGTGAGAGCAGAACTGGGGCTGGGGTGGGAATGTAGCCATTTTATTGGTTCATGCCTGACCAGTAAATTTGGATGGTTTCTTTGTGTGATGATGTCATACAGCAGCAGCACTTAGTTTGCCATTTTGGTAGGAAAGCCAGCTTTGGGAATGCAACGGCACGGCAGAACACCTGCTCACCTAACAACACAGAAGACACGGGAAGCCATGGTGGACAACAGACTCTCCTCACTCAATGGAAGATTCACTGTCCTCCCGGCTCCCAAAGCAGACAACACATTCTGCTGTAATGTAATGGTCAGTTTCATACAGTAATGTCCCATCTGAATATGTAATTCCTTTTCATAAACAAAGATTCTGTATCAACACTTCCCGGTTCTTATACAAAAATAAATACATAAAAAATTCAAAATACAGTGCTGTTTCAAATGAACATAAAATAAATAATAAATAAACTTAAAACTGTATTAGTAAGTTCTTCGGTGAACCAATGTGTATTTCTTCACTATAACCTATTGATGAGACATTATTTTATTAAACTATGTAATATTAAGATCATTAAATGTGGCAGCTCTGCTTAATGTTTTCACTAAAAACTGTTTGACTGGAAGCAAAGTTTCCAGTTGTGTGATGCCTTCATTTAGTAAATAAAGCATGCTTACAATACATGATATAAACTGCACAAATGAATCTCTGACCTAATAAAATTTTTATAACCTATGCTGTTCTGTTGTCCTCAGTTTCTTGTATAAATATCAAAGGTAGACTTGAGGTAAAAGATCATGCAAGAATGTCTCGGGTTACTTGACTATAACCCTGTTCCCTGAAAAAGCATGAACAAAATGCAGCGTTTCAATAAAGCTAATGATAACATTCTTTGTTCAACTGGTTGTGAAGCATGTGTGTCCAACACGCCAAAAATTGGCTTAAATAACCTCGGTAGGTGACGTCATTTGTTTACGTGCACCTGTGGGGTTATAAATAGACGTGAAATGGACACACCTTCAGGTTACACCTTTGTCTGAAAGGACGTCCAGGCACGTCTACAGTGCAGCACTGAGGTGCAAGCATCTCATTCCAGCTTTTTCAAGGAACAAGGTTACATTCAAGGAACAAGGTTACATTCAAGTAACCCGAAACATTCCCTATCAAAAGCTACTCTCGATGCTGCACTTCAATAACGCTAATAGTAAGGAGAATACCAATGCCGCAGCACTGGAAGTGTCTGGACCCCCCCCCCCCCCCCCCCAAGGTTGTGTAGTGTGTGGGCACAAACATTGAAGGGGTCTCAGAAATGACTCTGGGATGTTGACTCAAGGACATGCGAGCCCGGAGTAGCATGGACATCCAAACTGTAGAATCTGACAAATTTGTGCAGAGAGGACGCATCACACACTTGCTGCAAGGGGACACCTCTTGCCAGAGCCATAGAGGATGCAACCCCCATGGTTGAATGGGCCCTAACTCCTAGAGGCCGAAGCTTGACCATGCGCCTCGTAGGCTAGGGCAACAGCATTCCTCAGCCAATGTGACATTGTTTGTTAGTGGCAGCAGCCCCCCAGTGTTGTGAACGAAGGAGGGTATATGGCTATTAGGATGAATGTTTGTATGTTAGAGTTTGGAAATTTGTTAAGATGATTGGTTTGAGGATGAATGGTTGCTTTGTCAAGAATGGGGGTTTGATCTAAGCAGGATGACGAGTGTTACGAGCCCCTGCTCTTTCTTTCCCTTTTTCCCTTCCTGAGTGCAGCTATTACAAACACCTGAGGCCTCTACTTATTTAAGAGTTGCTGGCACTTCAATAGCAGCTTGCCCTGGGAACTCCATTTTGTGTTTGCTTTTAGTCTTGTTTTTCCTTATTCTCTTTTGTTTAAGGATGGGGAGTGATTGCTTGTTTAGTTACCACAGAGTACATAGAAAGCATAGGTAAGTGAGCTGACCCGGAAGACTTTGCTGTGTTTGATTTCTTCCTCGGGAGATAGGAAGTTTTTTTAACTCTTGAGTTAGTGGTAGTTTAAATTAGTTAGCTCACCAGTCCTTATTTAGGGTTTGTTTAAACTTTTTGCTGTTTTCCTATTTTTGATTATTTTAATTTACCTGTATAATAATACTTTAACTTTTTGCCCTGGCCACTGTGGTGTTTGTTCCCATTAGAATGGCTTTCTTATGTTGGTCCCTAAACAGGGTCGTAACATAAATTGGGGGCTTGTCCGGGATCTGAATAGCCTTTTGTTTGAAGAGTTACTTTTTTGTAGTATGTTTTGTTTTTTGTTTGTTTTGTTTGTTTTTTTTTGTTTGTTTTGTAGAATGCTTTGTAATATTTATAATATTTATGCAATGCTACTTTTGTGTTTTGTAGTTTGCTTTAAGATATTGAGGCAATTCTACTTGTGTCTTGTAGCTTGCTTTGTAAAGTTGTTGCATTGCTACTTCTGCTTGTTTGTAGCATGCTTGTGTTTATTGCATTTCTACTTCGTTTTTGTACTATAGCATGCTTTTGTATTTGAGGCATGGCTACTTTGGGCATGTCCTTTGGCTGCATTTATTAGTTTGAAAGGTGGGTTTGGACCAATTTTTGCTGTTCTTTTTGTGCAAACTACTTTTGAGTGACCATGGGCTGGAGGTGTTTCATGGGGTAAAGTTCTTGTATTTGCTTATTTGTATTTTACAGTAGGTTCTTACTACATTTTGGAACCTTTTGTAAGGAGAAGTTTTGTGATGGAGGATTTTGATTTGGATGAGTTTTTTGCAGTCCTTCATTAGTACAGCTTTATAGATATTAGAAAGCAGAACTTAAGTAAATTGCAGATTCTGATAAAACTGTGTTTGTGGTAGTGTTAAAGCTACCGTGAGACATTTTATCTAGATTAGTAGATCAAAAGGCATCTTCAAGTGATGCTGCTTCAAAAATAATTTTGCAGACTAGTCAGTTTGATTTGCATAAACACTCGCTTGTTAAAGTCTCAGAATGTGCAGCCACTGACAGAGCCTGCAAATCCACAATTCTCTTCAGAGAAGTAATGGCCATAAGATAAACCACCTTAAGAGTCAGAATCTTGACAGGCACTGACTCGAGTGTTTCGAAAGGGCTACCCAACCAGACATTCAAGTACTTTAGCTTATTAGACTATAGACAATTGGACGAGTTTTTGGGGCAGACCTGACCTGTTGAAAAGAGATGGTCTTCATCCCTCCTGGGGTGGTGCCGCTCTTCTCTCTAGAAGTATGGCACATAGTCTTAGAGTTTGTATTTGACTAACTGGGGCCCAGGTCAGGAAGCAGACAAACTGGCTAAACCAACTGTCTGCTAGCCGCCTCACGTCACAGAAATCTAAAACTACTATATCTGATTACTTTTTGTCTCTTTTAGAAGAAAACAAACATAACCCGAGGTATTTATTTACACAGTGGCTAAATTAATAAAAAATAAGGCATCAACAGGTGTTGACATTTCCCAACAGCACAGCAGTAATTACTTTATGAACTACTTTACTTCCAAGATCGATACTAATAGAGATAAAATTGTAACCATGCATTAAAGAATTTGCCGATTTTCTATCCGAGTTAGTCCTGGCTGCAGATAAAGTTTTAATTGTTGGTGATATTAATATCCATGTTGATAATGAAAAGGATGCATTTGGATTAGCATTCATAGACATTTTGACATCTATTGGGGTTAGACAACAAGTGTCTGGACCTACTCATTGTCGTAATCATACTCTAGATTTAATACTGTCACATGGAATTGATGTTGTTGAAATTATGCAGCCAAGCGATGATATATCAGAACATTATCTAGACATGTGCAAACTTCATATAGCTTAAACGGTAAATTCTATTCCTAAGTATGGTAGAACCATCACTTCTAACACAAAAGACTGCTTTGTAAGTAATCTTCCTGATTTATCTCAATTTCTCAGCATATCCAATAGCTCAGAACAACTTGATGATGTTACAGAAACTATGGACTCTCTATTTTCTAGCATTTTAGATATGGTTGCACCTTTACGCTTAAAGTAAAAAATGTAAACATCAAAGATGGCGGTGAGGTCCACTGGTGCTACAGGTGCTCTTGTAGCCCTCTTGATATACTCCTTTGTTTGGATTTTTTTTAAACTACCAATTTTTTAATGTTCAAGTTTGTAAATGGGAATATGATCAAAAACCGCTGGGCAGTTGCAAGTTTTTTGGTTCTGGATGAAGAGTGATCCTCTCAAATTCTTGGAGGTACTCCTCAACAAACAAATACGCGCATGGCATTGCTCAAAGAGAACGCAGGAGAGATAAGTCGATCATATCTCTTTGCCTTTTGTTATCGGGAGACATTCATCAGTGCCCTGGGCCTGAAAATCAATCTCTTCGGGGAACCAGAGATTTTATGTCGGCGGGCTTGGAAGGTAGCTGGCATCGGAAAGAGGGTGTGTTGGACGGCAGGTGGGTGGTAATGGAGACAGAAGAGAACTTAGAACAACGAGCCGACAAGCATGTGGAGATCTGAGAAAACCTTTCTGTGGGAGAAAACCTTTATGTGGGAGCGAGGGTGGACAGCTCAGTTGATTCTTGGTGGGGGGAAGTTCCTTTGCCATCGAACGGGCTGTGCCAACAGAGTGGCCAGCGGTCGGGGGCTGGCGGGAGAGGCACGGAGGGGTCTGCTCAGACTCATGCTGTCTCTTCTGTGGTGGAAAAGCTACAAGCAGAGTCTCCGTTCCTGGACTTCAGTTTCACCAAAGGTCTACACATTATGCAACTTAATGTTCGCAGTCTTTTTTCCAAATTTGATGAGATAAGATTGGTGAAGTGTAAAAGTAAAGTTGGGATTGTGTGCTTTTCAGAGACCTGGCTGGACGCTTCGATCAGTGATACTGAAAATGAAATTGAAAATTATGTTGTTTTAAGAAAAGATAGAAATCAAAAGGGGGCGGAGTATGTGTTTATATTAGGGCTGATATTTGTTTTAATCGTAGAATGGATTTAAATCATGATCTTATTGAAGCTGTGTGGTTTTATGTACAGTTAACTAAAAGTAAGCCTATTTTAATTGGGGCTTTGTATAAACCTCCTGATCAGAATAATTTCTATCAGTTGTTGGAAGAATCTTCTGTCCCCTGTAGTGATTTTAAGAATGAGGTTATAATGATTGGTGATTTTAATACTGATGTTTCTAACAAGGATCATGTGATGTACAAAGCGTTTAATAGGTTTTGCCAGGTTTTAGGTTTACAGCATTTAATTCAAGAGCCCACACAAGTGGCTAAAATGAGTCAAACGGTCATTGATCTTATTTTGGTATCTGAGCAATCTATGATTTCCCAGAGTAGGGTTGTAAATTGTTCTATGAGTGACCACTCATTAATTTATTGTACAAGGAAAAAGTTTAAAGCTGCATTGAAGAAACAAAACACAATTAAGATCAGGTCATTAAAAAAATATAGTCGTGTGGTCTTTATTGAGTGTCTAAATTCACTGGATTGGCCTCTTGTGTTATGTTTAGATGTTGATGAGGCATTTTAAAAATATGTTCTTAGAGGCAGTAGATAAAGTTGCTCCTATAAAAACTATTAGAGTAAAACTGAGGTCAGAGCCATGGATGAATGGTGATATTTTAGAAGCAATTAGTAAGAGAAATAAAACCTTTTCTGTATTTGGGAAGAATAAAGAGCAGGTTGATTTGGATAATTATAAGAAGTTAAGAAATATAGTGCAAAAACGTGTAAAAGGGACTTTTTTTCATGATAAATTAATTGAGTATAAAGGTAACCCAAAGAAACTCTGGCAGTCATTGAAACAAATTCGGTGCAGTAATAGACTTAAGACAAAGTCAAATAATATTTGCCTTAACATCAATGGGGAACTCTCTTCTAATCAATTAAAGGTTGCGGATAAATTTAATTCTGTTTTTACTTCTATAGCTGGATATTTAGTTGAAAAGCTACCAAGAAAACTTGGGTTGTATGATGGTGAGGTTATTCTAAGCTTGGAGTGGTAGCAGACTCTTTTTGCCTTTCTATGGTTTTACAGGATGAGGTATTAAAGTTATTAAATGGACTTGAGTGTTCGAAGGCAATTGGTCTAGATGAAATACCGGCCAGATTTGTAAAAGATGATGCAGAATTTATTTCTCCATATCTCACTCATATTTTTAATCTTTCAATTATGTCAGGTAGAGTTCCGAAAGATCTGAACCTTGCTAGGGCTGTTCCGCTATAAAAAAAAGGGAGCAAATTAGAAGAGGATAACTATAGACCAGTTTCGATTTTGGGAGGTGTATCAAAAGTTTTGGAGAAAATAATACAAGAGCAAATAAATAATTACATTAGTAATTCTGATTTGTATTATGAATTGCAATCTGGTTTCAGGACATTTTATTCTACTGATACGTCAAGTCAAGTCAAGTTACCTTTATTTATATAGCACTTTAAACAAAAAAGATTGAAACAGTGTGTCAATAATGCAAAATGACAGTTAAAGGCAGTTCATCATTTAATTCAGTGATGTCATCATGCAGCTCAGTTCAGTTTAAATAGTATCTGTGCAATAATTTGCAATTAAGTCAATGATATCGCTGTAAATGAAGTGTCCCCAACTAAGCAAGCCAGAGGCGACAGCAGCAAGGAACCAAAACTCCATCGGTGACAGAATGGAGAAAAAACCTTGGGAGAAACCAGGGTCAGTCGGGGGGCCAGTTCTCCTCTGACCAGACGAAGCCAGCAGTTCAATTCCAGGCTGCAGCAAAGTCAGATTGTGCAGAAGAATCATCTGTTTCCTGTGGTCTTGTCCCAGTGGTCATCTGAATGTGCAGACTTTACAGGGGATCTGTCTCTGGGGCTCTAGTTGTCCTGGTCTCCGCTGTCTTTCAGGGCTGTAGAGGTCCTTTCTAGGTGCTGATCCACCATCTGGGCTGGATACATACTGGATCCGAGGGACTGCAGTCTGACACCGTGGTATAATGAGCACACTCCCACCCTAAAGAGAGCAGCCCGGAAAATGGAGCGCAGCTGGAGGAAAACAAAACTAGAGGTATTTCGTATTGCTCGGAGGGAAAGTAACCTATCCTACAGAAAAGCATTAAAAACTGCTAGATCTGATTACTTTTCGTCTCTTTTAGAAGAAAACAAACATAACCCCAGGTATTTATTCAATACAGTGACTAAATTAACGACAAGACTCAAGATTCAAGATTCAAGATTTTTATTCGTCACATACACAATTATATAGAGCATATACAGTAGGTGGCCATCCAAATCATTGGTCCTACTGCCACTCGTACCGCCGCTGCGCCGTCTGCAAAGTGCATTTTCAGCTTTTGACCGCTGAGTGGCGCTTTAATCACAAGTTTTCAAACAAGCGCATCAAAGCACATTTTCGCAAATAGACGTCAGCTTTGCCTCACCGAAGTGTTATATTTGACTGCAGTCGGGGAAAATGAAAGAAAAAAATATTTAATATTCACAGATGAAAGTTTAGTCCTTATGAAGATATGTGTGTTTCTTAGAATGAATTCAAGCAGGATAAATGTCAAGCCTATGAGCCTGTGCTTATATTTTCTCTACACCATATTTTAGATTAGACACATTTAAATAGTGTGCAGTATTATTTATATAATATGAATTATGTGTTATATTATTAAAAAGAAAATGTGGTTTACTTTGCATCGGAGCATTAAAAGTGGTAACCTATTGTGAGCTAGGCTCGCGTGTTTTATAAATTATTTTCTTTATTTTAGTAAAATGTGAGGCATTGTATAATTTCGCTCCCATTATTTAGGCCTAATTAAAACAAGAAACGAATAAATTAAACCTGCACGATTTAACTAAATCACTGAAACTCTAAAGAATGGATGGATTAATAAAACGTCCTCACTTATCAACAAAGTGCACACGATGTAAAAAAAAAGAGCTTCATTAATTGACAATTTCAGTGATTTTAAATGGAGTCTTCTTTACTTGCTTTCATATAATTTAAGTAAAGTAAAAATAAATAAATAAAATAAATGAATAAATTGCAGCCGCATTTAAATGCAGGTTTGTATAATATTCCGTAAAATATCAGTGCAAGATTTGCTCTGCGCACGATGCTGAGTGCACGTGCAGCATTTATTCTTATTTGTCTACATATTTTATCTTCATTACAAATCTTGTTTGGTTTTATTTTTGATAATTGCATGTAAAAAAATTATTTACTTTGTAATGCATATGCAAAATGTGAATTATTATTCATATTCAAGTGCCAAAGCAAAATTATTCCAAAGTGGCCCGCTGCTCGCGCCGCATGGCTCGGTGAACGACTGCTGTTTCCAATGAATATGTGCGCGTGAGGCACCAGCGCGATCAAAGTCACAATTCACAATTATTGGTCACACAGTAAAGGCATAATTCAAAAATGCAAAGTGTTAGCAGTTTGAAAAATCAAGAATAATAACAGAGTTAATAAGAATTATTTGTAAATGCTGGACCGTTCACATTTCGCTCTGCAAATGGACCCTGAAGATTATTATTATAATTTTTTTTTAACCAAGAATGAACTGAAATGAAAACATTTTTATCCATGTATATATATATATATATATATATATATATATATATATATATATATATATATATATATATAATGACTGTTATAAAACAATAGCATGCATAAGAGCCTTTGTGCAAAGGTCTTTCTTTAATTTTTTGATGAGTAGACTGTAGCCTAAGACTGTCCTATTTTTTAATGGCTTTTAAGGATGTTATAATGTATATTATAATGTTATTGTTGTTTTACGTCATCCTTTCATTTTACAATTACATTCAGTTCACAATCCGTCCCTTTGCACCACCTGGCGGTAGTTTCGCAAATGATTTTAACACGCGACTGATTTGCAGTTAACGCCGCGGCGGTATTACCCATTTTGGTTGTCTACCTACTGTATAACCAGCAGTGAAATGTAAGTCAGGTCCACTCCATGGACGGTGCAATTATTGAAGAATACAACACAGATGAAAATTAACATAAATATAGGTATGAAAGAATGAAATAAAAGTAAACAATAAAAATATAAGAATAAAATATAAAAAGATGTATACTGTAGAATTAAATATAGAATAGAAAATAATGTGCATGAAAGTATACACAGGAATGTACAAGAGGCAAATGTGCATGTGTGCATTATACTGTAGTCTTAAATATTAAGATACACAGGAATGTGCAAGAGGTGAATTTGCAAACAGGTTGACACTGTCAGTATGTCAATGTGAGGTAGAGGATGATGAATATCTTACTGATAAAGTGAATATTAAGTGGAGACATAAAGATGTTAAGAGGCTGGTTTGGAGTTTAGGAGCCTGATGGCCTGGGGGAAGAAACTCCTCCTAAGTCTCTCGGTTTTTGCCATCAGGCTATGGAAGTGCTTACCAGATGGCAGCAAAGTGAAAAGATGGTTACTGGGGTGGATGGAGTCCTTGATGATTTTAACAGCTCTGCTTTTGCAGCGTTTGAGGTAAATGTCCTGCAGAGAGGGGAGAGCAGACCCTGAGATGCGCTCAGCTAAGCGCACAACTCTCTGCAGGGCTTTACAGTCTTGAGAGACTAGATGAGCCCCAGATACAGAGCTGCAGTAAATACCTTGTCTTCTAGATGGCCACCGAAACAAGACCACGGGAACCAGAGTCCTTTGCACAATGTGAATTTGCTGCAGCCTGGAATTGAACTACTGGTTCGTCTGGCCAGAGGAGAACTGGCCCCCCGACTGAGCCTGGTTTCTCCCAAAGTTTTTTCGCCATTCTGTCACAGATGGGGTTTTGGTTCCTTGCAGATGTCGCCTCTGACTTGCTTAGTTGGGGACACTTAATCCTCTGAAGTCGATTAACGCCGATACGCGTTTTGAGGGATTTTCTCCTGATAACCCCGAAAAGAACTTAAATTACACTTTCAGTTTTAATCGTACAAATAAGAGCAATACATCAATCAAATCTGTAAACTGAGTCTACTTTTATTTGTATACACACATGATAACAACAAAACTTTGTGCATTTATAAAATAAAGAAAACAAACAAGGTGTGCTGTCTGGTCTGCGGTGATCTTCATTCGAAGACGCGTCATTAAAATGAATTGTAACTCAGTGAATACTCAACGAAAAGACATGAGAGAGATATCTATAGAAAGCTTAGATATCTCTCTAAACTTTTAAACTAAGCAAGTGCTACCAAAAACAAATATTCTGTGATAAAGTAATCCATATGAAAACAACGCAATGTCCGTCTTTCACATCTCCCTTCATTATATCTAATGCAACCACGCAGCTCGCGGCGGGTAACCGCCCTCATCAGAGCAAACAAAGCAGTGAGACTGTACTTCGCGTTTTTTAATTGTTACTGTTCGCTTCGTGCTGAGAGGAATAAGACATAATTCACCTCAAGAAGACCGCTGAGAGGAATAAGATTTGGATCACCTCAGAAAGAAGAATGAACGAAGCGGCTTGACCCAGCAGAGATAAACATGAGTAAGTCTCTTTTATTATTAATCTACTTGTATTAGTTTTCATATAACTTGTACACATTTTACTAGTTAGACTTTTTCCAAACTATAATTCCTGACTAAATGTATAATCAGGTGAAATATTATGAAGTTTCATTTACATTATCTCAATGTTTCACGATGCCAGGATGTTTTTTTTTTATTATTTTATGTTCTAAAACATAGACAGCAATATGATATAAAAGTAATATGAGTTATAATGTTGCTAGCTTTATGTCAGTAAGAATGATTAGACAAAACTTTACTGAGTTAGGCTATTCTCTGTTCACGAATATAGCCATATATGTTTGGAACTATATATATAGGGGCAGCTGTGGCCTAATGGTTAGAGATTTGGACTTGTAACCAGAAGGTCGCAGGTTCGAGTCTCGGTGCTGGCAGGAGTTGTAGGTGGGAGGGAGTGAATGAACAGTGCTCTCTTCCACCCTCCATACCCATGGCTGAAGTGCCCTTGAGCAAGGCACTGAACCCCCAGTTGCTCCCTGGGCGCTGGATATAGCTGCCCACTGCTCCGGGTCTTTGTTCACGGTGTGTACATTTCTCACTGCTGTGTGTGTGCACTTGGATGGGTTAAATGCAGAGCACCAATTTCGAGTATGGGTTACCATACTTGACAAATGTCACGACTTTCATATTGTATAGGCCTTCATACAAAGCATGCTTGTGTTTTCAAACATGTAACTAAGCTTCTGTTCATCAATATCTGCTCTGGTGTAAATAAAAAAAAGTCTATCAAGGAAGCTGTAAATATCACTGACAATAAATGTTCTATGTGGTAATTGTGTTCTTTTTTTTTCCTGTAAATTACTAATAGTATCAGTGACCATCACAATAATGTTAATAATGCAGTTTATTTGCGTAAACAGCATGCTTACTTTTTTATTTCTGATAAATAATAATCTTTTGCAAAGCGAGCCAATGCAAATAACCAGCCCACTCAGGAATCTGGAACACAGCTAAGACCAAGCGAGGCACACACTCCCATTTCTTCAAAGTCTCTTCAAAAAAAATATGTCCTTCAGAGCACATAAACAATATACATTTTGGAAATGCAAGGTATGTGACGTTCATTTATATATTTCAACATGACACATGAGCCTGCATTTATTTGATCCAAAATACAGAAAGTTGCATTTGCTAAAGCAGTAATATTCTGAAATATTTTTACTATTTAAAATAACTGCTTTCTATTTGAATATATTTTAAAATTTAATATATTCCTGTGATCAAAGCTAAATTTTCAGCATCATTACCCAGTCTTACTCCAAGTGTAACAATATACACTATACCATTTAAAAGCTGGGAGTCAGTATATATATATATATATATATATATATATATATATATATATATATATATATATATATATAATATATATACATAAACTTATTTAGCACACAAGTGATGATAAATACAAATAATCATGTTAGAAACGATGCTGTTCTTTCAATTAATAAAAAAAAATATCTTTTCAAAATTAATAATAATAATAATAAATGTTTTTTGAGTAACAAATCAGAATATTAGAATGATTTCTGAAAGATTGTGTGACTGGAGTAATGATGCTAAAAGTTCAGCTTTGAAAGTCAGCTTTGATTGTTCCTAATAAACTGTTTAACTGCACTCGCAAGTGAATCTCAAGTTATTTTGTGGGACAATTAAATATATTCTAAATAAACTACAAACCTAAAAATATATATATTTATTTTTTCCTCACATTCTTTCTTGTAACTCTTCCCTCTCAGTCACATACCTGACTGAAAGGCTCATTATGCAGCTCATTATGTGGATCTTTGTCTTCTCAGGTGTGAATCACACAAATATTCATGATAGTTGACGCCTACTCGCATATGCCCTTTTGAAACAAAAAGTGTCTTAGAAATTTTAAATTAATCTATTCTTTTCTGTGAGTTAGTAAACAAGATGATTTTCACATCATTTTGAAGCAAATATTCTAGGCTACAAGCTCCAGGTATGACAGTCTTATGAACGAATGTTCAGTATGTGTTTTATGACCTTATTTCAGTGACTTCAAAATTGTAGTTTTTTACTAACCACGCATAAACGTTGTTTAACTGAAAATTGAGTGTTTAATATAGTCATTTTGCATTATTGACACTATTTTCCTATTTAATACTGTAAAGTGCTTTGACACAATCTGTATTTTTAAAAGCGCTATATAAATAAAAGTGACTTGACTATTGTTTTTTTAAATGATAGTGGATTTGGGCTTCGGCCATGACACTCGCTGTGAGAAATACTGCAAAACGGTGTGATACAAATGGTGAAACAGTTTGCGTGTGATATTGGGTGAATATCTATGGTGAATATCTTCTCAGCCAATCAAATTTGAGGACCTGATTGTTAATCAAATATTGATTATTGTTTGTGTACACACTGAAAGATTCAGCTTTTTACATCAAAACTGTGAGTGTAAATTTAAACTTTCAACAAATACGAATATTACTATGATAAGTTCCCAAATTCAAATCAGCTCGCTCTCAAGTTTTACTACTCTTTTACCTTCATAAATTTAGCAGTAAATCCATTATTAAAGAGAAAGTATAAACTTAAAGCACAAATCAACATGTTTGATGGATCATTTGATTGAGATCCAAAATGTCACAGAGCACAAAACACGATGAATAAATCATCTAAAGTTTCATTCAAGCAGGATAAATAATACTACTTCATTGCACCAACTGTCTGCATGTTATTTAAAAAATGTTTGTCTTATACAAAATCTGTTTTAAATAAATGACAATATTCACTACCCGAGTTTAACTGTGTTCTTTAGATCTGTACTCACATGTATGCAGCAGTGATGTGTGTGATTTTACACAATTAAAACAACATTTTAAAGAGTAACTGACTGTGCTGAGCTCGAGTCTGTTCAAAAGAGACGGAAATGTTGATTTTGTGTAAAAGTGTGTATTTCAGTGTGACTCTCAGTCCTGCAGTATCATGTTACTGATGAGCAGCTCATGTTTTCAGTCATTTACAGCTCAATCAGCTGAACTCTCAGCAGCAGAAAGAGGCTGAACACTTCAAATATACTTTACATTGTGTTTCATGTGTGAGAGTCAAATATGATCTTACCACAGTTTCTCCAGTTTACAATGAGGATCCTCCAGTCCAGCAGAGAGCAGCATGACTCCGGAATCTCCTATTTCATTCCCAGACAGATTCAGTTCTCTCAGGTGTGAGGGGTTTGATCTCAGAGCTAAAACCAGAGCAGCACAACCTTCATCTGTAACGCCACAATTACTCAACCTGTAGAGAACAATGACACACTCTTCACTCTCTCAGATCAAATCAGTTCAGCAGTGAATCCATTATTAAAAATGAAGTACAAATATAAAACACAAATGAACATGTTTGCTGGATCATTGGACTGAGATCTAAAATGTCACAGAACAAAAACATGATCCTTATGTAAGAAAGATAAATATTACTTTGTTGCACAATGTCAGTGGTTTAAAGATTACAATGATTTAATTTTTTTTTTTTTTTTTTTTTTTTTTTTTTGCTAAGACATTTTTAATTATTGAAAAAGCAGAATAATTTATTCATATGCCACTTCTCTGACTCTGAATTGATATAAAACCACTGACCACTAAACTCTGGACAACATCTGCAGCACTGAAGATTTGTGAGCTTTTAACTAGTGTTAATTTCATTAACAAAAACTATGATGAAAAATGTTCTTTGACAAGGTTTTTTTCACTGACAAAAAATGAGATGATGACGAGACAATAATAAGGTCATTAAACAATAACTGAGACTCAATGAACATGCAATATCGTTGATGAAAAAAGTAGTAAAATGTAGTTAATATAACAAAAACTTTAGCAAAACCGTTTTATTTTTAAAAGTGGAGCCAAAACATTTCTGACTTCTGTTGCCAGATATCAAGACCCCAAATAATATATATATATATATATATTAGTTATTTTGTGATAATTTTATGGTGCTAATTAATATTTATGTAATAATTGTGAACAAATTTTCCCATTAAAAATAGTACAAAGAATATATATATTTTTCTATTTTTTCTAAAAAAAAAACATTTTTATTACTGCAGTATTTCAAATTAAATAGAAACTAGGCCTTTCAAATTCAATTTTTGAATGCAGATTAGCACCACCTGGTGAGAGCAAAGAAAGAAAAACATGTAATTTCATGGTGTAACCACTAAATGCCTGTATAGCACCCTATTAAGAGGCTTGTGAATTCCCAAGCTGTTTTAGACATACTTATATTAAGTTGTGGACTTGAATGTATATATTAAGACATTCTTAAAGACTACTTTTTGTCAAGGTTTATATATATTTTATGTTTACCTGAAATTTCAGTTTTTGCATTTATTACTGCTACAGTCAAATCTAAACACAAAGAAAGCATTTTGTTACACAAAGCATTAAATTCTATAAAAACGTAACAAAAATGAACAGGAATGCTTTATCAAAGTTTAATCCTTCTGGGTCTGATCTGATTTCAACCTCTTATTTCAGACTTCTGACTCATTCTGGATATATGTTTATTCCATTTGAGTGTGTAAAATTGTGCATGTGTGTGTTTGTGTGTCTGTGAGTGGATGTGTCTGTTTTGCACTCTCGATGTTTTAGAGTGTAACCCGTTCGTTGCTGAGTACTTTTTTTCTGTATCATCACTGATTTGTAGATTGTGCACAGAAAAATTCTCTGAATTGTTGTGTTTTTGTCCATTTCCCATTCATTTCCTATGGTCGGTCATTTTTGACCGAAGACAACGAGTGTGACTATTTTTTTATGACCACTTAGCCTGTTCAAATCATGGCCTCAGTGTTTTTCTGTGTTCACATTCCAAGTGCCATAAAAGTCACCAAGTTTCGTACCATTCCAATGAAGCTGTGATTTAAAAAAAATTCAAAACGTAAACTTCTCCGGTCAGAAATTACCGATGACCATGGATATGTTATCTGCACGGCTTTTGGCTATCTGGCAACCATTCACATACTCTTTCTGTGAAGGCACCATGATCTGAAAACACTGACAAACAGTACTGTACAAGTAAACTTGAGTTCAGTGATTTCTGTCTGAGGTATTCTGCTTAAATGAAAGTCATTCAGCCAGTCTGTGTTCTGTCATGGATCTCGAGTGTATTATCTGCAATAGTGACTGCTCACTGTAATGTTACTTACGCAACATTTTTTTCCATTGTTTTTATAAGAGAAACATTAGTGCAGTTTGGAATTATTGGAATTACTATTAGGAATTTGTTATAATATTTGAGAGTATTTTGGTATATGGGTTTTTGTTACACCTGTTTTCATAAAGTAGACAGGGAGAGTGTATCTGAAGTCTTTGGTGGCTGCTTATTTAGCCTCTAATTGATATGCTGATATAAATCTGTACACTAATGTTAGATGAGGTAAAATAAACCATGCATACGAGTCGATATTCGATTGATTTGTGCTTAGTGGTGAAAGAGAAACTTCTGATGAAATGTAAAAATACATTTCCCAAATGACAACAATCATTGCAATTAAAATTGAGCAAAATAAAAATAAAGATTTCATCATTTTAACCATTATACAGTAAGACAAAAAACGTTTCCACTGACTAAAACTAGACTAAAATTCTCAAACATTTAGGCCTAGTTTCAAAAACAGGGCTTAAACTAAGCCAGTATTGGTTCAATCAGGACATTTAAGTAATTTTTATAATCCTTAGAAAAAACATTACTGGTGTGCATTTTGAGACAAAATAAAGGCACTGATATATTTTATGAACAGTCAGAGCAAGTTTCTTTCAGTTGAAACAGCTCAGATTTAGATTTTTGCCTGGGATTAGGCTTAAGCCTTGTCTGTGAAACCAGAGGTTAGTTGACTAAAACTTGACTTAAACTAAAACAGGACAAGTTGACTAAATATGATAAAAACTAAAAGTTACATTTGACACAGGACTAAGAATAAGACTAAATTAAAAAATAGCTGACAAAATTAACACTACTTTTAACTTTGATTTTCTTAATGTTTTAACAGTGAAGTGATTGTTCTCAGTGATACTTACTGAACTGATCTGGATTCTTTAATCACAGGCAGCAGCTTCTGAAGAACTTCCATATTTTTATGTTTATTCTTTGCTTTAACAAATTTATCAAGACAAAACTCATCCAGGTCCTCTTCTGATGTCAACAACACACAAACTACAGCTGACCACTGAGATGAAGAGATTGTGGCTTCCTTTATTTTTCCAGATTTCAGACACTTTTGTATTTGCTCCACTAGTGAATGATCACCCAGTTCATTCAGACAGTGGTACAGATTGATGGATTTCTCTGGAGAGTCAATGGTCCTGATCTTCTTCTTGATGTACTCAACTGTTTTCTCATTGCTGTCAGATCTGCTTCTTTTCAGTTTCATTATTTGTTGTAGGAGAATCTGATGAGACTCCACTGACAGACCCAGAAGAAACCGCAGAAAAATATCCAGATATCCATTTTTACTCTGTAGAGCCTCATCTACAGCTCTCTGATGCAGCTCAGATAATGAAACATGTTCTGATGAATTTAGTTGAAACCGGTCCTTCACTTTAGACAGGGCATTTAGTTTGGTGATTGGCTCAAACACATTTCTGTTGTTGTTTGTATGGGAGAGGTGCACATATAGTGCTGCTATATGTTCCTGAATGCTCAGATGAACAAAGCAGAAGACTTTCCCCTGATACAAGCCCAACTCCTCTCTGAAGATCTGAGTGCACAATCCTGAGTACACTGATGCTTCTGTCACATCAATGCCACACTCTCTCAGGTCTCCCTCATAGAAGATCAGGTTTCCTTTCACAAGCTGCTGAAAAGCCACTTTCCCCAGTTTGAGGATCATGTCTTCATCGGTCACCTTCTTCTCATAGTCCTTCTCATGTTTGATGTTGATCTGAAGGATCAGGAAGTGTGTGTACATTTGAGTGAGAGTCTTGGGAATCTCTCCACTCTCTGCTGGAGTCAACATCTTCTGCAGAACAGTGGCTGAGATCCAGCAGAACACTGGGATGTGGCACATGATGTAGAGGCTCCTTGATGACTTCAGGTGTGAGATGATCCTGTCAGCCAGACTCTGATCACTGATTCTCTTCCTGAAGTATTCCCCCTTCTGTAGCTCATTGAAGCCTCGTACCTCTGTCACTCGCTGGACAAACTCAGAGGGGACGAGATCAGCTGCTGCTGGTCTGGAGGTGATCCAGATGAGAGCAGAGGGAAGCAGATTCCCCACAATGAGGTTCATCAGCAGCACGTCCACTGAGGCTGATTCAGATATATTACACAGTTTCACTTTGCTCTTAAAGTTCAGTGACAGACGACACTCATCCAGACCATCAAAGATGAACAACACTTTATATTCATCACTGGATATTTCCGTTTCTTTAGTTTCAGGGAAAAAGACATGAAGAAGATCTGAAAGACTGAGTGTTTTGTCCTTCATCAAGTTGATTTCTCTGAAAGGAAGTGGAAATATGAGCTTGACGTCCTGATTCTCTTTCCCTTCAGCCCAGTCCAGGATGAACTTCTGCACAGAGACTGTTTTTCCAATGCCAGCTACTCCCTTTGTCAGCACAGTTCTGATGGCTTTGTCTTGTCCAGGTAAAGGTCTAAAGATGTCACTGCATTTGATGGCTGTGTCCTCTGTTGCTGCTGTCCTGGATTGTGTCTCAATCTGTCTCACCTCATGCTCATTACTGATCTCTCCACTCTCACTCTCTGTGATGTAGAGCTCTGTGTAGATCTCATTCAGGAGTGTTGGGTTTCCCTGCGTCGCTGTTCCCTCATACAGACGCTCAAACTTCTTCAGCAGATTTGATCTAAACCTGCTGAACACTTCATGCCTGGAAAATTAAATTACTGCATTATTAAATAAGCTAATGAGCACAGTGTCATTTATGTATTCTGTATCATAATCAAATAATTTTTGACATAAATATTAGACCTGAGATCAGTCTTTGTATCTTTACTCTTATAATCTAATGGCTGATTCACAGACGCGTCACTCCTCAAAGACACACAGCTGGGCTCTGCTTCTGATCTCTTCTGATGAACTGAACTATAACAGAGAGAGATTAGAGTGAATCCTCTCAATTAAAATATTTAACAAAGTACATCTTAATTTCTTATTTAAACAATCACTTTAAAAAGCACATCAGAATCATTAACACTATTTATTACAATAGATGTTAAGAAGAACTGAGTGCTTTCACAAATGTTTCTCTCTGTGTAACACTATATATGTTAAAATATCAGATAAAGATAACACTATTTTGATAACATAAAATGACATGTTGTAATAATATTTATATAAAAATGTACCTGAGATCAGTCTTTGTATCTTCACTCTTAAAATCTATTGGATGTTCCATAGACCAATCACTCCTCATAGACACACAGCTGGGCTCTGCTTCTGATCTCTTCTGCTGAAAGGAACTATAACAAAACAGTTGTAATGAAATTAAGTATTATTTCTTAATCAAAAACTCTCCATGAGGATGTTTTTTTAAATAAAATCTTAATTTTAGCTTAAAAACCTCCAGACACAAAAACACGATTGAGACTCCCATCTACCATCATTCAAAGTGATTTAATACAGTGTTTATTGAAATACCTGCATCGTGGAGAAACATCTTCAAGTGTGGATGTTTGTGTGTCATCCATGATGAAACAGAATCTGATCTCCAGCACTGATTCTGAATAGAAATGACAAACAAACACAATAAGTCAGCTGAACAACGGTCCGTGTACGTTTTGATCATTTCATTTCCTATTTGGAATGCAATAATGAGAAATGGAAAAATGGCTCATTTATACGTTTTCCTGTTTAGTTTAACAAACGGAAAATTCGATTTTGGCTTGATTTCTATTTTTTCATTTGAGGTTTACAAATCGGATTATGGCTTCAATATTTGACGCACTTGTGGGCGGCGCTGAAACGCTGCTTTCATCTGATTGGTCGAATAGCTCCGCCTTCAGCACGGCCTTTTCATTCTTTCAGGCAGAATAAGAGTCAGTACGAGTGTGGCACTATTTACATTACATTTAATCATTTAGCAGATGCTTTTATCCAAAGCGACTTACAAATGAGAACAGTAGAAACAATCAGATCAACGAGAGAACAACAACGGTATACAAGTGCTATGACAAGTCTCAGTTAGTCTAGTACAGAACACGTAGCCAGGGTTTTTTTTTTTTTTTTTTTGAATATGGTAGACAAGAACAAGAAAAGGTATGTACTAGTATTAGTTGGTTAAGTGCAGGCGAAAAAGATGAGTCTTTAGATGTTTTTTGAAAATGAGTAAAGACTCAGCTGTTCGAATTGAGATTGGGAGGTCGTTCCACCAGCTGGGAGCAGTCCAGGAAAAGGTCCGTGAGAGTGATTTTGAACCGCTTTGGGATGGCACCACAAGGCGTCGTTCACTTGCAGAGCGCAATTTTCTGGAGGGTGCATAAGATTGAACTAGTGAGTTTAGGTATGCTGGCGCCATGCCAGTGGTCGTTTTGTAGGCAAGCATCAGTACCTTGAATTTGATGCGAGCGGCTACTGGTAGCCAGTGTAACCATGATGAGGAGAGGAGTATCATGAGCTGTTTTTGGCTCATTGAAGACAACCCTCACTGCTGCATTCTGGATCAGTTGTAGAGGCTTGATAGTACATGCAGGAAGGCCCGCCAGGAGAGCATTGCAATAGTCCAGTCTGGAGAGAACAAGAGCTTGGACAAGAAGTTGGGTGGCTTGCTCTGCCAGGAAGGGTCTAATCTTCCTAATGTTGTATAAGGCAAATCTGCAGGACCGGGTCGTTGTAGCAATATGGTCTGTGAAGCTTAACTGATGATCCATCACAACTCCTAGGTTTCTAGCTGTCCTGGAAGGAGTTATGGTTGACGAACTCAGCTGTATAGAGAAGTTGTGATGAAACGATGGGTTAGCTGGAACCACCAGCAGTGCAGTCTTAGTAAGGTTGAGCTGAAGGTGATGGTCATTCATCCAGCTAGAAATGTCACTCAGACAGGCTGAAATGCGAGCAACTACTGTCGGGTCATCTGGTTGTAATGAGAAGTAGAGTTGAGTGTCATCAGCGTAGCAGTGATAGGAAAAGCCATGCTTCTGAATGACAGATCCTAATGATGTCATGTAGATGGAGAAGAGAAGCGATCCAAGTACTGAGCCTTGAGGAACCCCAGTAGCAAGTTGTTGTGACTTAGAGACTTCACCCCTCCAAGACACCATGAAGGATCTATCAGAAAGGTAGGAGTTAAGCCAGTGCGGTTCCAGAGATGCCCATCTTTCTGAGGGTGGACAGGAGAATCTGGTGATTAACAGTGTCAAAAGCAGCAGACAGGTCCAGCAAAATGAGTACTGAGGATTTTGAAGCTGCTCTTGCTAGTCGCAGGGCTTCAGTAACCGAGAGGTGGGAAGTATTTGTTGATTGGAAGCTTTACCCCTCAACCTTCACGCTGTCCAGGAGGTTGTTCTGTACAAGAAACATAGAGAGCTGGGTTGAACACAGCTCGTTCGAGTGTCTTTGCAATGAATGGCAGAAGGGATACCGGTCTGTAGTTTTCTAGAAGTGCTGGATTTAGAGATGGTTTCTTCAGCACTGGGCTTACCCGAGCCTGCTTAAATGCTGAGGGAAATGTTCCAGAGTGAAGAGAGGAGTTGATAATATGAGTAAGTGAAGGTATGACTGAAGAAGAAATCGCTTGAAGGAGGTGAGTGGGGATCGGATCAAGTGGGTAAGTAGTAGGATGACTGGACAGGATAAGTTTGGAAACGTCCGTCTCTGAGAGTGGAGAGAAGGAGGAGAAAGAGTGAGCATTAGTTGTTGTAAAGTTATCCTCAGTCTGCGGTGTGGAGAATTGGTCACTGATGGTTCTTGTCTTATTTGTAAAGAAAACTGCAAAGTCGTCAGCTGTAAGAGTCGATGGAGGAGGAGGTGGAGGCGGATTGAGAAGAGAAGAGAAGGTTTTGAAGAGTGTCCGAGCGTCACAACAGTTGTTAATTTTGTCGTGGTAATATGATGTTTTAGCAGTGAAGACGTTTGCAGAGAAGGAAGAGAGGAGAGACTGATACACACTGAGGTCGGTAGAGTTTCTTGATTTATGCCATTTCCTCTCTGCATCCCTGAGTTTAGAGCGATGTTCACGGAGTACATCGGACAGCCAGGGGGCAGATGGGGTGGTGCCTGCTGGTCTAGACGACAGTGGGCAAAAGTTGACTATAATGTCTGAAACCACCACTCACTGTTAATTAGCATAATATTTGAATCAGATGTTGCTGGGCACATAATTCATGCTGCTGCGACTTGCAAGTGACCCCCTTTAAATTATTTCTAGATTACAGTATTGTATGAATATTGTCCCATTGATAAATACAGTGCAAATAGTTCTGTCTCCTTGGATAAAAGTGAAGTGGAAATAAAAATCAATAATAGACTGAACAGTTCCATGATAATATGTCTGTAACATTTACCACTCTCGTCATTTAAGTCAAAAGGCACTAGGTAAGTGTGTGTAACATTAATAAATAATTGTGAAAATTAATAAAGTTAAATTTATTAAATAAATTAGAAATAACATTTAAATTTATGAATGTAAGCATGTGTAGCCAACTCAGTTCAAATGAAAAGAATGAGGTAGAAAAGTGAAAAGGTAGAATCAATGAATGCACCTTACTGACAAATATTAACAGGGTTTAAGGCAAATAAAATCCTTATTTTTCATTTCTTATAATTTTATTAGTTTTATCACAGCTGGCGCCGATCAGCTGGCGCCGATACAGGATGGCTGCCTCCGTGACGTGCTATGCAGTTGTTTTTTTGTTTTTGTTAGTTTGTCCTGTCTTTAGTTATATTCCTGCAATCAGTTTCACCAGGGACGAATTGCTGGACATTCGGCACCACACATCTCCCGATATATTACCGGTTTTCGGCTATTCTGATGTTTTGCTGGGCATTTTTGTCGGTGGAGCAGCTGCGCTGATCACACGCTTCAAGAGGACGCGAAGACGGGGAAAAAGAGCTGGCGCGCTCGTTAGACTCAGAAAACGCGGATTTCGAACGCCGTTGCCTAGCATCCATCTGGCAAATCTCCGCTCTCTACCCAACAAAACGGGCAAACTCCTTCTGCTCTCTCGGACAAATAAGGATTTCTCACGCTCTGCTGCTCTGTGTTTCACGGAAACTTGGCTGAATGACGCCATACCGGACAGCTCGCTCCATCTGCCAGGCTTTCAGCTGTTCAGAGCGGACCGCGACACAGAATCAACGGGGAATCGCGCGCGGCGGCGGGATGTGCTTTTACATCAATGAACGGTGGTGTACAGATGTAACTGTGTTAAAAAAGATGTGCTGCTCAGATCTCGAAACACTCTTCATTAACTGCAAGCCGTTCTATTCGCCGCTGGAGTTTCACTCGTTCATTCTGGTGAGTGTTTACATCCCTCCGCAAGCGCACGTAAGCCTGGCTTTACAGAAACTCGCTGACAGAGACAGAACAACAACACCCGGACTCTGTTTTAATCATTCTTGGGGACTTTAATAAAGCCAATCTCTCCCTTGAACTGCCAAAATACAGACAACACATCACTTGTCCCACCAGAGACAGTAATATATTGGATCACTGTTACACCACAATAAAGGATGCATATCACTCTGTTCCACAAGCAGCTTTGAGACGTTCTGATCACTGTCTGGTTCATCTTATACCGACCTACAGGCAGAAACTAAAATCAGCTAAACCTGTATTAAGGACTGTAAAAAGATGTAATAATGAAGCAGAGCAGGATTTACAATATTGTTTTGACCTCACTGATTGGAGTGTTTTTCAAGCTGCTGCCACCGATCTGGACGAGCTCACAGAGACTGTAACATCTTATATCAGTTTCTGTGAGGATATCTGTATTCCTACCAGGACTCAACTAATTTACAACAATGACAAACCATGGTTCACTGCAAAACTCAGACAGCTCCGTCAGGCCAAAGAAGATGCTTACAGGAAGGGGGACAATGTCTTGACCAATTACAAGACACCACCCCCCAGCACTGTGGAGAATCAATGACTGGCAGACGATCTGAACGAGTTTTACTGCAGGTTTCAAAGAACACCAATCACCTGCCCTGAACGCCTCTCCACACAACCGTTCACACCATTCACAACTCCTGCAACCCACCCTGAATGCCTCTCCAAACAACCGTTCACACCACTGACAACTCTTGCAACCTGTCCTGAACACCTCTCCAAACAACCGCCCTCACCATTCACACCTCCTGCATCCCCCCTCTCCCCCACACCTGCAATACAGATAAGCGAGGGTGCGGTGCGCCAGGTCTTCCGGAAGCAGAAAAGAAAAAAGCACCAGGCCCAGACTGTGTTACACCAGCTTGTCTGAAATCCTGTGCTGACCAGCTGGCCCCCATCTTCATACAGATCTTCAACAGATCACTGGAGCTGTGTGAAGTCCCTTCATGCTTCAAACGCTCCACCATCATCCCCATCCCAAAGAAATCCAAAATTACAGGACTAAATGACTATAGGCCTGTGGCTTTAACGTCTCTGGTCATGAAGTCATTTGAAAAACTGGTGCTGGCCCACATGCAGGACATTACTGGACCCTTACTGGATCCTCTTCAGTTTGCCTACAGAGCAAACAGGTCTGTGGACGATGCAGTAAACATTGGACTGCATTATGTTCTGAAACACCTTGACAGACCGGGGACTTATGTGAGGATCCTGTTTGTGGACTTCAGCTCGGCCTTTAACACGATCATCCCAAACCTCCTCCTGCCCAAACTAACTCAGCTCTCCATGCCCACCTCCGTCTCTCAATGGATCAACAGCTTCCTGACAGACAGGCAACAGCTAGTGAGGCTGGGAAAATACACATCCAGCACCCGTACAATCAGCACCGGAGCTCCCCAGGGCTGCATTCTCTCCCCACTGCTCTTCTCCCTGTACACTAACAATTGCACGTATAAGGACCCCTCTGTCAAGCTCCTGAAGTTTGCAGACAACATCACACTCATCGGCCTCATTCAGGACGGTGACGAGTCTGCTTACAGACAGGAGGTTAAAGAGCTGGCTGTCTGGTGCACTCTATACAACCTGGAGCTTAACACGCTCAAAACAGTGGAGATGATCGTGGACTTCAGGAGAAACTCCCCTGCTCTTGGAGCTCAATAACCATCATGAACAGCACTGTGACTGCAGTGGAGTCATTCAGGTTCCTGGGCACCACTATCTCTCAGGACCTGAAGTGGGACATTCACATTGACTCCATTGTGAAAAAGGCCCAGCAGAGGTTGTACTTCCTTCTCCAGCTGAGGAAGTTTAACCTGCCACAGGAGCTGCTGAAACAGTTCTACTCCGCCATCATTGAATCCGTCCTCTGCACTTCAGTAAACTGTCTGGTTCAGCTCAGCTTCTAAATCTGACCTCAGAAGATTACAGAGGGTAGTCCGGACTGCTGAGAGAATCATCGGTACAACCCTCCCATCTATTCAAGAACTGTACTTATCCAGAGTGAGCAAAAGGGCTGGTAAAATCACTCTGGACCCCTCACATCCAGCACACTTCCTCTTTGAACTGTTGCCATCTGGTCGACGATACAGAGCACTGAGCACCAGAACGGCCAGACACAGGAACAGTTTCTTCCCCCAGGCAATCCATCTAATGAACACTTGATAATAACTGTGGAACACATTACACTATTTATATTTACAGACACACACACTTATTTATCTAACACACATACTTAGTGTACACTTAATTTATTTATTTTTTTGCACATAATATACCGGTACATACATAACTGCTCATTGTAATATATCTGCCATACAATTGTCAATTTGTATATTCTCATTCCTTACCTACTTATTTGTATTTTTTGTTTTTTTTTTTCTTTTATTGTGTACTATTTGTTCTGTAGCTGTTATTATTTTTAATTGCAGAGCTTCTGTCATGAAAACAAATTCCTCGTATGTGTAAACATACCTGGCAATAAAGCTCATTCTGATTCTGATTCTGACATACTAAATTGGTTGATGTTTCTCTTCTTAGTCTTCTTTGTTGGGCTTGAGAAAGCCAACATATATTTAAACATTATTATTTATTATGAGAGTAATTGACACTGACTAGAACTTTAATGTTTCACCAAATTCAGCTCAGATCTTCAGACTCGTCTGACTCGCATTGCTCATTGTTCACTAGAGGGGGCGACAGGTTTAAAAAATCCAGTCTACTCTTTTTCAGTTTACATCAGTTTAAATGACAAATAAATACATGAATTTCATGTGTACTGCCATGAATATGCCATATCTGTGTACAAGAACAAGCTTCACACTTCGAGCTGTACAACTACTTAAAACTTCCCATTCTGGGTTTTTCAACCTACCTCCAAATTTTGTTTAAGATATTGTTTATTCACACTGGTTTATGCATTTAATGTTTGTCCACCTGGAACTTTTATTTTTCATGAGCTGTATATTTTAAGATGTACTAGGTGTTGATAAATCACCTGCAATGAATGTAAAAGGGCTAATGTCAGGGCTCTCAGTCCTGCTCCTGGAGGGCCAGTGCCCTGCAAAGTTTAGCTTTCCAAATAAACACACCTAAGCTAAGCAAGGTCTTCAGGATCAGGATGTCCAAGCAAGTGTGTTGGAACTGAACTCTGCAGAACATGGTTTTCCAGGTTTAGGACTGGGTTTTAAATCTATAAATGAATTTGTACAGTTGGGTGTCTGCATGCAGAGGTGTACGTCAGTAAGTGCAATGGAAAATATAATCTGTAAAAACTTGATGACAAAATCTTCAGATCTGCATTTAGTGGACTACCTTGATGTCTCCATCCATCAATACAGACCTCGCACCCCACCACACTCCTGCAGCATGAGCTGAATACAGGTTCTTCAATGATTGCCTGGGGGGGTTATAATATAAAAACTCAACATTAACTGCAGCTGGTGCCAAATAAAAATGATTATGCTTTGGAAAACAGCAAGTCAAATGTAGAATAGGGGCCACACACTTGCACTGAATTTCAATTGAATTGCAATTGTGTGGCCCTCTGTTCTACATTTGACTTGCTGTTTTCCAAAACATAATAATTTTTATTTGGCACCAGCTGCAGTAGTTAATGTTGTTTTATATTATACAGCTATCATTGAGCTGAGGTATATCCCCCCTCCCAAGCTATCATTGAAGAACCTGTATTCAGCTCATGCTGCAGGAGTGTGGTGGGATGCAAGGTCTGTATTGACCAATGGATGGAGATCTCAAGGCAGTGCCCTAAATGCAGATCTGAAGATTTTGTCATCACAGAAGTTGCAGGCCTATCCAAAGTTTTTGAAGTCACTAAGAGTGTTGTGTAATTCTGTGTAGGACAGTTTGCTTTTTTTCCTACTTCCTCCAGTAAAATTTTTCAGCCAGTAAGGTCCAAGCAGGGTATGTGCAAATATGATAGTTTTCTAAAACACTGCAGTTTTGTTTGCATGTTTTGTGAAGATTAAATGAAGTTTTTACAGATTACATTTTCCGTTGCACCTACTGACGTACACCTCTGCATGCAGACACCCAACTGTACAAATTCATTTATAGATTTAAAACCCAGTCCTGAACCTGGAGAACCATGTTCTGCAGAGTTCAGCTCCAACACACTTGCTTGGACATCCTGATCCTGAAGACCTTGCTTAGCTTAGGTGTGTTTATTTGGAAAGCTAAACTTTGCAGGGCACTGGCCCTCCAGGAGCAGGACTGAGAGCCCTGACATTAGCCCTTTTACATTCATTGCAGGTGATTTATCAACACCTAGTACATCTTAAAATATACAGCTCATGAAAAATAAAAGTTCCAGATGGACAAACGTTAAATGCATAAACCAGTGTGAATAAAAAATATCTTAAAAGAAATTTGGAGGGGAAGGTTGAAAAAGCAAGAATGGGAAGTTTTAAGTAGTTGTACAGCTTGAAGTGTAAAGCTTGTTCTTGTACACAGATATGGCATATTCATGGCAGTACACATTAAATTAATGCATTTATTTGTCATTTAAACTGATGTAAACAGAAAAAGAGTAGACTGGATTTTTTAAACCTGTCGCCCCCTCTAGTGGACATTAAGTATTAAGGCCTTCATTGCTCAGATAACGAAAGTCAATAGGATTTTTTGGGAAGGTAAGTCTGACCAGTTATACAGCAACGCGAGTCTGATCTGAGCTGAATTTGGTGAAACATTAAAGTTCTAGTCAGTGTCAATTACTCTCATAATAAATATTTATATTTATATTTCTATCTATCTATCTATCTGTATAAAATATTTATATTTTGTGTTTATCAAGATTAATAATGAATAATAAGAAGTGCTATCTTTAACCAATTTAGTATGTAATAAAACTAATATTACTAATTTATTTAATAAATTTAACTTTATTAATTTTCACAATTATTTATTAATGTTATACACACTTACCTAGTGCCTTTTGACTTAAATGACGAGAGTGGTAAATGTTACAGACATATTATCATGGAACTGTTCAGACTATTATTGATTTTTATTCCCACTTCACTTTTATCCAAGGAATAATTTAAAGGGGACACTTGCAAGTCGCAGCAGCACGAATTATGTGCCCAGCAACGTCTGATTCAAATATTATGCTAATTAACAGTGAGTGGTGGTTTCAGACATTATAGTGCCGCACTCGTATTGACTCTTATTCTGCCTGAAAGAATGAAAAGGCCGTGCTGAAGGCGGAGCGATTCGACCAATCAGATGAAAGCAGCGTTTCAGCGCCGCCCACAAGTGCGTCAAATATTGAAGCCATAAACCGATTTGTAAACCTCAAACGAAAAAATAGAAATCAAGCCAAAATCTAATTTTCCGTTTGTTAAACTAAACGGGAAAACGAATAAACGAGCCATTTTTCCATTTCTCGTTATTGCATTCCAAATAGGAAATGAAATGATCAAAACGTACACGGACCAACAACTCTGTTAGTCGAGTGTAACAAATACTAAAATAAACCACAGACAACACTAAACACCAATGAAAACACGTTCATTTGCCTGCAAAAGAAAATTTTGAAACATATGAAATGATACGTCCTTTAAAGCAAATCTGAAAGCGGAAGTCCCCTGTAAAGCAGAGACTTGGGCTCTCAGCACTCACCTTATCCACACACAGATTCACAGAATCACCGCCTTTCTATGAAGCAGCTACACGTAAAATCATCGCTTAGCTTTTACAAAGGTTCCTATGAAACACTTTGATATTCCGTATCGAACCGACTCTGGCTGTTTAAATAAAGGAACATCGGCTCTGAACTTTTACTTTCACTTTTTATTTGTGACGCAGACAGTGATGGCATCACCCGGGCCCGGTTGATCCGGTTTTTCCCGAATGAACGATTACAGGCAACTAGTATAGTATAAGGATACATCAGATCAAACGTCAAGCGCGGTAAAGTTATTTTTAGCTTCAATATTCGCTGGATATTCGCCTATAGTGCGTAAGGGAGCGTCTTTAAACTCCAAACACAGCGGGAAAACGTTTGTGATGTCAAATCATTCATTCAAATAACGTACACGTTTTAGCATACAAAATCATATAAATCTTATAAATCATACTAATCTTAGTTGCGTATGTTTCAGTGCTCAGACTTCAACTGCTTCACAGCAACACCCCATAAACTTTTAATTTCCATAAACATTCCCTCTTATTTCCTATTCATGAAGATCAATCAACAATAAGAAATTTTAAGTATAAAAACATGATACAAGTAAAAAATGATTTAATGATTATATACCATTAATGATTAAAAATAATCAAATGATACATTACATAAATGGCTAATGATTATATATTATTGTATGATTATATGATTAAGCAATAAATGAATAAAAACAAGAAAATAAAACACAACAAATTTATGGATGCTCTTTTGAAGTGACACAATTTGCATTTGACGGTATATTTGAATAATGTATTTGACAAACAAAAATAAATGAATAATCTAGCAAAGATATTAGACATGTCTAGACAATAAAAATGATTTATTAAATATTTAATATTAAGACTGTTTTATTAGATTAATGTAACTAAATGTATTATTGTATTACTTAATGTAGCCTCAGATTCTGTATAAGAGGACATGCTGTGGACACGTTGAGGAAGATGGCATATAAAAATCATGTATATATATACACATGATTATATATATATATATATATATATATATTTTTTTTTTTTTTTTTTACTTAGTATTTTTGTATTGTTGTTTCCAGTCAAAATTTATGAAGACTCTTAAATCAAGATGCATTTTCTACATGAGAAAAATGACAAGAATTAGTCTTGTTTCCTGTGGGCATTTCAGTGCATTTTACTTATTTTGCAAATTATCTGCCAATGGGGTAACAAAAATAAAATATAATCTTGTTTCTGTTTGCATTAAGATTATTTTTCTTATCCCATGGCAGATCATTTTACTTGTTTTAGGTAAGATTCACTTAAATGCACTTGTTTCCTTCATTTCAGGGTTAATATACTCAGAGTTTTCACTAAACCTCCTTTCTGAAACGGGCCTCTGAATTGAACAAATCGGCGTCTCGTTTTTATTGAACCGGTTCATCATCTGTAGAGATTATATTAACTAAATCAGACTTCAAGAAAGCTGTACAAATCATCACAAGTGTCACTGACTCCTCTCGATCAGTAGAGGTCAGTGTTTGTATGTCTAATAAACTACAGACACAAAAACAGAACATGAGCGATTCAGACTGACAGGAAGTTCATTTGGCTGTAAAGAAACAGCTCGTTTCCTGCAAACACACTGAACAGGGAAAAATATTTAAAACTTTCTATTTGCTTTGTAGTTTGCATAAATCAAGGACTACAATAATAAAAAACAAGACATTTCTCTCTTCAAGAGCACACAAATAATAAGGGTTTAAGAAAAACAAACAAAAAATGCTCATTTGATAATTAGATGAGTAACAATTGAGTCAATATTGAGATGAGACTTTTGAATGATCTGCAGGGGCTTGAGAAGGTGGCCAATAACACAAGCTATTTCTTGATCTGGCAAAGCAGTGAAACGCTGAGGTGTTTGTCCAGAGCTGAGGGGGTGCTGAAGCTCAGCTGCTGATCCTGGAGCAACACCATCACTTTATCTTTATCTGATTCTGAATTGTCAAAACAGCAGCATAAATGAGCTGCTTTCTCCCCCTGAACTACAACAGTGTAAATGTTCAAGAGTTTTTTGAAGTTAAGACGTTAATGTTTGTGTCTGTGCAGAAACGGACTATCCGCAAAAAACTACTCCACTTCCTTGTCAAATGTTGCCATTTTGAATTGAAATTAGCATAATTTACTTTATGTGATTCATGTAATTCATAAGTGACTGTGACTCATGACAAGAAACACAAACAGCTGTTTTCTGCCTTTTGTGTTTTATGATTAAAGAGCAGATGTGTGCATATTTTAAAATAAAAATAGTATTTGCAGTAGTTTAAATGCAGTGTATTTTTTTTTCTATGTTGTAAATAAAAATAAGATTGAGTACGATTGACATGAAAACATAATTTTAGTGTTTCTACTTAATAAGCGTTTCTGGGTGAAAATTGTTTCTACTCCATTATTTTTCAGTGTGCATTACAAGATATAGTTCTTTTACTATTTTTCTTTATTCTCTTAAAACTCTTTAAAATTGTGTGCCTCGGTCAATTTGCGATCACTCTGTCAAAGTTCACGACTTTCACTTATCATTTTCTATAAGTTAAAGATGTTCATTTTTACTGACTACAAACATTAACGTGTTTGTGTATATAAGAAAATAAAAAAAGCGATCGTTAATTGATGTGTATGTCCTCGCTCCATGATTGCGCCGTTGATTAATTTATAATAAATAAACTACCCGCTCTCCTCCATGTCTTGTTTTAAGGAATAAATCATGATTTTAACCCCAAGTTAAACACAGAAGGAGAAATCCTCTGTCTGTCCCACAATAAGCACAGAACATTAGCAGGTCTATTAAGCTCAGAGATGGTTAAGCCTGTTATGAATCACGTTTCAGATCGATTACATTTTTCCTCAATGTCCAGCGTTTCCTTACGCTAAATCCTAATTTGTTCCACTCGAATGGACTAAACCAAACTTTCAACTCAAATTGTCATTTTTCAATTGAGTGTTTAGCTACTGCAGCGAGTGGCTGTATCCGTCTTCTCTAGAAGAGCTCTTGATTGTCACATCCAGTTATTTA
>NC_056580.1:30253229-30283229 GCF_018340385.1 Cyprinus carpio | reverse complement strand
ACTGTAAATTTAAGATCTCAGGTGGTAACCACTTATAATGTTCCTGTTTTATTTGAGGTTTCCCAGTCATCATCTTTGATCCCATTTCTTTGCAATTCCTCACTGAAATTATTAACTCCCTCAAAACCCTGTTCTGTCCTCATGATGTAATTCACCCCCGGTATTTTAAATTGTTAACTGAGTCTGTTGGCCCGCTTTACTTTCCTTGTTGAACAAATGCACTTTGGTCAGTGTGATTGTTTGTAGGGGTATAGTAACAGCTGCCTGATGGAGTTTACCGCTGATTAGAGAACCGGCTTTACTGACGAGATGCGCATTAATCATCGGCCGATATTTATCGTGCACTCCTAATTGTTTTCAACTACTCCTGCTTTGTAGTTCTATAAAGAAGATGTTCATGTGAAATTTCTACTGATATTTCTCACATTATGGAATGAAAAGTGATTCATTCTGCCAGTGATCTTCAGTGCTGCTGAGACACACACACACCTGACAGCAGAACCTGCGTACCTCACTACCTACACAGAAGGGTTATTTCCCAGCAGCACCTGAAGTGACGGCTCACTCACTTTAGTGGCGTAGTTGGGTTTATCGATGGCTTCGTCTCCGATGAAGAAGTCCAGGTCATCCACGCCCTTCATCATCCTCCGCTGGGCCTGATCGCCCACCTTCGCCGACTCTTTGATGGCGATGCCTGACAGGAGAAAGGGATGATGGGAAGTGAGGGAGGATCAGACTGACGAGTGCAGTCAGTCAAACATGAAGAGAGGAAGTAAACACACACTGACTCCAAACGAGAACTGAGCGCTGACGTGAGAGAATACAGCAGCAGCAGAGTTATTATGATCTTACATATTTTGACCAGTGAATTTCCATCAATCAAACATACAATCCTGAACATACAGTAAACAGACACATCTGACACAACAGGAGTGACTGAATTAATCATTCTGATCATTTTTCCAATTAATTGTGCTTCCCTACTAGAGATTTAAGTAGGAAAAAAAAAACACTACAGCCGTCAAGCACACTACAGACGTGCAGTACACACTACAGCCGTCAAGCACACTACAGACGTGCAGTACACACTACAGCCGTCAAGCACACTACAGACGTGCAGTACACACTACAGCCGTCAAGCACACTACAGACGTGCAGTACACACTACAGCCGTCAAGCACACTACAGACGTGCAGTACTCAGGAAAGCCGTCAAGCACACTACAGCCGTGCAGTACACACTACAGCCGTCAAGCACACTACAGACGTGCAGTACACACTACAGCCGTCAAGCACACTACAGACGTGCAGTACACACTACAGCCGTCAAGCACACTACAGACGTGCAGTACACACAACAGCCGTCAAGCACACTACAGCCGTGCAGTACACACTACAGCCGTCAAGCACACTACAGACGTGCAGTACACACTACAGCCGTCAAGCACACTACAGACGTGCAGTACACACAACAGCCGTCAAGCACACTACAGCCGTGCAGTACACACTACAGCCGTCAAGCACACTACAGACGTGCAGTACACACAACAGCCGTCAAGCACACTACAGCCGTGCAGTACACACTACAGCCGTCAAGCACACTACAGATGTGCAGTACACACTACAGCCGTCAAGCACACTACAGCCGTCAAGCACACTACAGCTGTGCACTACACACTACAGCCGTCAAGCACACTACAGCCGTGCAGTACACACTACAGCCGTCAAGCACACTACAGCCGTCAAGCACACTACAGCTGTGCACTACACACTACAGCCGTCAAGCACACTACAGCTGTGCACTACACACTACAGCCTCAAGCACACTACAGCCTCAAGCACACTACAGATGTGCACTACACACTACAGCCTCAAGCACACTACAGCCGTCAAGCACACTACAGCTGTGCACTACACACTACAGCCTCAAGCACACTACAGATGTGCACTACACACTACAGCCTCAAGCACACTACAGCCGTCAAGCACACTACAGCTGTGCACTACACACTACAGCCTCAAGCACACTACAGCTGTGCACTACACACTACAGCCGTGAGGACAGAGACACACTCACATGAGGGAACGATGAACTGCGGCTCCGTGTTCCCTGCGTATCCCAGTTTAGTGTACCTGGAACAGAAAGCACACGATTACTGCTCGGATCTGAGGAAGGAAAAGAGCATCAGAAGAAACCAAACCCCTCTTCATCAGGAGCCTCTCAATCTGAAGGCCTGTTCACACCGGGACGAATTTCGCGCGCGATATTCGCCGACGTTTAACGCCTCGTGACTAAACAAAGGGCGCCAATGTGCGTGTGCACACCGACGCGAAAAAAACGCCACGCGTAAAAGCGTCATTTTTTAAAAAACGCCTCGGGTTCGTTTTTTTGGTTTGACGCACCGCGTCAAAAACTATACGACCAATGAGAATGGCGCTTTTGCACACGTGTCTGGAGCTTCTAAAGTTACAGTAAAACACAACTTGGGGGCGCTCAAACACAAAACTGTCTTGCTGAGCACACATACGTAACGGCGAAGAAGATATACGCCAAGTAGCGTCTACTACACTGCCGGGAAGAAATAAGACGAAGAAGATGCAAGGCAAGATGAATGTAGAGTTGCTGGTCTCGTTGGTGTCGGAACACAAAAAACTATATGACAAACGCGACAGCGATTACAAAAATCTTGATAAAAGAGAACTAGTATTTCTAGTATTTCTGTTTTACATTAAGCGCCATCTAATGTCATGGAATGAATTTGCATGTTCACTCGGCTCATCGTCAGCGAAAATCGCTTGGGTGTGAACACAAAAAACGCGTTGAAAAACGCTAGCGAATAACGCGCGCCGATATTCGTCCCGGTGTGTACGGCCCTTGAGAGTTCATAAATCAAACATACATTTACACATTTATTTCTTTAAAATAACAACGACTCAGTTCCTGAAGGACCTCAACATCTCACTGCTTTTCAGAACACTGCCATAAACCAACACATGAACCTCTGCAGTTAAGAAAAAATAGTATTTATTTAAGACTCTAAAGGGAAGTTGACATATTTAGCACACTCGTGGGATCTGAAATACTCTCACACATACACTCATACACACACACACACCATAAACACACACACATACACTCAATCACATACACTCATACACGCACACACACACACTCAATCACATACACTCATACACGCACACACACCATAAACACACACACATACACTCAATCACATGCACTCATACACGCACACACACACACTCAATCACATACACTCATACACGCACACACACACACACACACACATCATAAACATAAACACACACTCATCATAAACATAAACACACAAACACTCAACATACACACACACACACTCAATCACATACACTCATACACACACACACACTCAATCACATACACTCATACACACACACACACATCATAAACACACACACACACACACACACACACACACACACACACACACACACACACACACACACACACACACACACACACACACACACACACACACACATACACACACACACGAATCAAAACAGAACAGATGAGGGTCAGAAATAAAACCTCACACAGAACGCCTGCGGTTATAGAATACAGTTGAGATGTGTTTATTATTCGGCAGTGATGTGTTAATAGAGGTTCTGGATGTTAAAGCGCTGGTGTTTTTCTCTGTTTGCCCATATAAGGCCGCGGCGAGAACACGGAAGTGCAGGAAGAGGAAGCAGATGTGCGCATGCGCACAAGTAAACACAACTGATTCAATCATTTCCCCGCTCTTCAAACTCTAAATTTTTCATTTTTGCCATCACTACAATAGTGTCACGCAATCCGCTGCACATTAAACAATAAAAGAGCGTTAAATCTGCGCGTTCCGCCGCTGCGCGCTCCTGTGAGCTGCGCGTGACCCGTCAATCAGCGCAAACTCGCGGATTTCAGGAGAGTGTCCGCGGATCCCCGCCGCAGCACAGATACCGAAGCGCGGACGGACGGAGAGCAAACATTCGGCACGAGAACGGCGTCTTTGTAGGAATGCGAGTGCGCGCACGCATCGCGCCGGTTTCCGCGCGCAGCGGCAGATGGACTGATTTACTCACCCTGTGCCACAGTCCACAACACATGCCGGTAACCGAGCGGCCATCTCGAGTGCGTTAAAGCGCTGGCGAGCTCCCGGTAACAGTGATCAGTCCGTCCGTTTGTGCGCAAGGCGGAACCCGGAAGCGCGAAGGGAAGCGTTTTTCCACTTCCGCATTCAAGCGCGCACCCCTAGAGCGGCCGCGAGCGTCGCACAGCGATGACATCAAACACGCCAGCTGTGTTTACTTTCAGTTTATGTCAAAGCATAAGCGCGCGCGCGCGCACACACACACACACACACACACACACAGTAAAACGATTGTTTTTTTTTTTTGTATTAATTTGTTCGTGAAGTGTGTCACACTGAACTGTGAATTTATATATATATAATGCTTTAAACGACATATACCAAATAATACAACAGTCAATATAAAGCCAGGGTGACAAAGGATAAAAATAAATAAAGTAATATAAAATAATAATAATAAATAAAATACAAAAACAAAATTCCAATCATAGACAAGCATGACCTTTACAATACTCAAATAATTTTAAATATAGAACACAAACGGACCGTTTTAATTGCTTTTCTATTAGTAGCTACTGTGTTGGATAGTACGTTACACAAGTCATTTTCAATTTTTTTAGTATTTATTGTAAAACATGGTTTTTTTTTTAGAAAATTTACACTTATGAATGTGAAGCTTAACCAACAAAATAAATAGATTTATAACAAAAACTTCGTTATTTACATTTTCATAATTAAAATATCCAAAAATTACATTTTCGAAATGCAAATTAAAATGAAAGAGTACCTTATCTTTGATAAACAAAGAGACATCATACCATAATGACTACAGTGCCACAAGATGTGGGTTAGGAAGAGCATTTAACATCAATATCCTTCTTAAAGTTACTAAGAAAATGTTTAACAGGATAGAATTTATTAATTGTTTTGAAACCAACTGTGAATTTTGGTTGAGAAGGAAATCCAAAGGTGGCTGACGTCACTGTGATCCGCCGCGGGAGCGCGCTCAGGTGTCAGTCACAAGTGAGCGTCTTTTAAACCCCTGTTTGATGAGACATTGAAGTAGTGGGGTTAAAATGTTCAACGAGACATTAACATGCTGTTTAGGCAAACACCTTTATAGAAAGATCTTGTTTAGTTTGTTCTGTTTTGTGTCCCAGCGTCATCAGTGCATGTCTCTGGACAGCAGGTGGCGCTCATGCAGCATGAGGATTAGATTTAATGTTCTACCAGGGAGTAAAAAACAACATCACATTCAGTAACTGTGAGCATGAGACTGACTGTCTCTTTATTAGAAGAATGAGTGTAGCTCCGGAGCAGGGGCCCTTCACACGAGCTGCTTGATAAAGTTTCCAGAGATCCTCTGTTTACACAAGCTGAACTCCTTATTAGGCCTGTGTCCACCCCGACCGAAGGGTTTGAAGTGGACAGTCCTGGTCATCTGGTTTTCTCTAGGAGACCTTTCTTACCCAAACATGCTCACATCTGTTCATCTGTCGTGTGTGTGTGGAGAGAATCAGAAAACAGTTCAGAGCAGCCACATCATCTACAAACTAGGCTTTATTTTCATAAAACGAAATATTTCTGTCTGATATTTTTGTTTTGGGTTGAATGTTCTTGGCAGGTTTGATGCTGATCAGAGCTTGTCACACATCTGTGATCTGATCCAGAGACTCACGATGACCCAGTTTCTCAGTTAACTAACTTTACATTTTCATATGTGTTCACTTTAATCTGTATGTTCTTCAGTCCAGAACCCATTTGAGTAGCTCTGCGTCAACAGAACCGAGCAGATTTGGGTCGTTTGGTGCAGAAACACTGACTGAAATAAAAGCTGTGGATCGTGTGTGTTAAGCAGCAGGTTAGTGCTCACACGTGACCAGTTATCTGTGTTTTACAGCACTTGTGTTTATCTGCATTTGTGCAACAATAACAGACATAAAGCAATTACACAGACTGTCAACTCACTTCAACTGCTGTTTGCATCGATGAGCAATTTGATGAGTATAGTTTAACAAAATCTGGATGTGTAGATCATGTAGTTTCAGACCCAAATCCAGCAGCCCCTGATCTGAGCCTGTGACTGGACCGATGAAGGAGATCCACTGCTGCGACTGTGAGGATAAACACTGTGAAACCCTCATCACAATTAACAGCCATTAATAGCCACAATTACAGTTTGGATGGAACAACCTTTTAGTAAACTAAAATTGTCACAATATCATTTTCTGTAGAGCAAAAAAAAAAAAAAATGTTCACAATATCAACATTCTTCAAAACAACATCTTCTGTGTTCAAGAGAAGACAGAAACTCGTACAGGTTTGGAGCAACGAGGAAGAGTAAAGGATGACAGAATGATCATTTGTAGGTGAATTTTCACTTTGAAACACTTTAACATATGTACTGTGGCTGTGACTTGTGTAATCACACACAGCGCTTGAGGATCAGGACACACCCTCGTATCGTAAAGCATCATGTGACTAATAGTTCCCACTCAAATAGCGACGCTCAGCTCAGATCACGGCAGTATCTCGCGCCGCCTCCGCGTTCATTTGTCAAACTCTAATCATTAACTCACAGCAGAGCTTTCCAACACGAGCGGAGGAAGAGTCGAGTCTAAAGCACAGACCAACACGACCGAGCCGAGGTGAGACGCTCCGATCTTCATTATGAAGGATTCAGGGCCTTTCTGTTTCAAGTGAGACGCTGTGATTTTGTGCTTTGTGAGTTTGATGATTAATGGTGGTGATAACGGAGCAGATAAGCAGGACTAAAGTCAATAAGTCCACCAGAGAGACTGACATCATGGAGGAGAACGAGGAAGTGCAGAGAGACTGGAAAAAACTGGAGCCGAGTCTCGAGGTGAAGATCTTCCTCACGGTGCTGTACAGCCTCATCCTCGTCCTCGGGATCCTGGGAAACAGCGTCACCATCCGCGTGGCACAGGTGCTCCAGCGGAACGGATACCTGCAGAAGAGCGTGACGTATCACATGCTGAGTCTGGCCTGCTCCGACCTGCTGGTGCTGTTGATCGGGATGCCTGTGGAGCTCTACAGCGCCATCTGGTTCCCCTTCTCGTCCTCCTCCGGCGACGCCACCTGCAGGATCTACAACTTCCTGTTCGAGGCCTGCAGCTACGCCACCGTCCTCAACATCGCCTCGCTGAGCTTCGAGCGCTACCTGGCCATCTGCCACCCGTTCCGCTATAAAGCGCTGTCCGGCAGCCGCACCACGAAGCTGCTGCTGTCCGCCTGGATCTGCTCGGCGCTCGTGGCCCTGCCGCTGCTCGTGGCCACAGGAACCGAGGGACACGTCCCCGAGGGCCGCCGGACGCCGGTGCAGAACCTCACCTTCTGCACCAACCTGAGCCAGCACTGGGTCATGTACCGTACCAGCATCTTCACAGCGTTCACGCTCTATCTGCTCGTCCTGGGCGGCGTGGCCTTCATGTGCAGAGCCATGATCGCTGTCCTCCGGGCCCCGATGGGACCCAACGAATCCGGTGCGAACGGAGCTGGACCCAAACACGAGAGCGCACGGCTGAAAGCGTCCCGCAAACAGACCATCCTCTTCCTCGGTAGGACATCATTCATTATCTCATGTGTGTCATTATCTCTCAGGTCTCGGCCTGAATTTACCAGACATGACACCATTCCTGTTCACCTTTACCCTGACCCAACCTTACACAAATATCCACTGAAGCCTCCTTAACATGTTCTCTCTATCAGCGTCTAGAAAGTCCACTGATCTCAAACACTAACACTGAAGTCAGTCGGACTGAGACCACAGCCTCATCTTCAGCCTCGACCGGCTCATTCTTAAATTAGGCTCTGAAAGAAAAGCTACCGATTGCTTGTGCAGTCTATCTAATGGATAAGAGTAATTGCACACATACAGTAAATGCACAAGAGGTTAAACATATATACATTTAAAGAAACACTAATTTTGTACCAAATGTCTTCTGGGTTCTCACTAAATAGCAAGGATTTGAGGCAAAGCGTTTATGTGATTTCTGTTTTTTATAGAGAGTTGCATAAAAAAATAACAACCAGACAGAACTTCTGCAGAGTCGATGACCACGTCACAGTATACTTTACTTACATGATTCACGGCCGATGCACATCCACATCTGTCCAGTCTGTCTGCACATGAGAAACACTGAAGTGTAGAAGCAGTACCACAATGAAAAAAAGACAGAAGTACATCATAAAGCCTCATTATTATCAGTATGGTGTGAATTATAAGATCAAATACAACAATGATTCATATATTAAGTGATTTTGTGTTATATAATTCAAAATAAAATAATCGCTTCCCAAAGCTCTCGAGGGTGCGGGTCAGTGATCCACTAACCAGTTAATTAATTTACCTGAAAAGTGTGAATACGGGTGAAATATCAAACGAGTTAGTCTCTATTCAAGAGTTGCATAAAATACTTTTTTGGGGTAAAGAAGAAACCTTGTATAAAATGCAAACATGCTAAGATACTGTACCTGTCCTAGTGGATCCTGATGATGACAGATTCTTATTAAGTGTGTGTGTGTGTGTGTGTGTTCTCATTAGTGCTGATCGTCTGCGCTCTGCTCGTGTGCTGGATGCCAAATCAGATCCGCAGGCTGATGACGGCGGCGGTGCCCAAGTCGGCGTGGACCGTGAGTTACCTGCGCAGCTACGTGAAGCTTAATCCGGTGGCCGACAGCTTCTTCTACCTGAGCTCGGTGCTGAACCCGCTGCTGTATAACCTGTCCTCGCGCCAGTTCCGCTCGGCGTTCCTGCAGACGCTCCTGTGCCGTCTGTCGCTGCAGCACGCTAACAGAAGAACGCTGGAGAGCAGCCTGGCCTCCAAGAGCTCCAGAAGCACCTCTCGACCCCTGCTGCGGCGATCACTAGACCGCATACGGATGGTTATCGGCGACAGATCGACTCCTCCATCGTCAGTAGAGAGACAAAACCCTCCGAACCCCACCGCTGACCCGCTGACCTCTGAACCACAGGAGGACGAGATAAACCAACCTACTGCCCTGCCTAACACTAACTGATGAACAAACCAGCAGGAGAAGACTATAGACCACTATAGACCACTGTAGACCACTGTAGACCACGACAGACTATTTAAATCCTACATATTAACTCAAGGGTTGTGCAGCAGGGAATCTGTGATAAATCTGTTTGTGTCAACATCACTGATGACCGTCTGACATTCATTGCATTTTAATAAAGCACTATTTACAGAAACCCTGTGAAGAAAAAACTGAGCAAACTGTGACCCTAATGAAATCAGAACAAACTCAGAACTAAAATATTAGTGATGTCAAGGTTTTTTTTTTTTTACAGCTACTTGACTGTCATTAGAGAAAGAATAGAGCAGAGCCTATCTGACCCATGTTAACCAGCTAAAGTGAGGTGAGGACGCCCTCTGCTGATGAACTGAAGAGTCTTATAAGAGCTACTATAACCTGAAATACAGCAGGAACTCTCTCAGCTGGACACACATGCCTTAAAGGGGTCATATGATGTTGCTAAAAAGAACATTATTTGGTGTAATGCAATGTGTTTATGTGGTTTAAGGTTCAAAAAACATTATTTTCCACATGCTGTACATTATTGTTTCTCCTCTATGCCCCTCCTTTCTGAAAGGCTTCGATTTATACAAAGCTCATCGTTCTGAAACGCGAGGTGTGCTCTGATTGGTCAGCTATCCAGTGCGTTGTGATTGGCCGAATGCCTCAAGCGTATAACGGAAATGTTACGCCCCTCACCATACTGTGATGCTGTATCCCAGCAAGACCAGACAAAACAAATAAAACCCATTACAAACGAGGCATTTGTTGCATCCAGTGGGGACATAATTACTGATTATAATGACTTATACTGTGTTTTTACGTGTTGCGTTGCGTATTATGCTGCGTGAACATAAAACCATGTCTGCATTTGTGATCTGAGAAACAACAAACAACAAGCGCTACTCTACACTGCTCAAAACTCACGTTTGAATCATCAGTGACAAATCCTTTACATATGAAAACATACATACAGGCTGTGCCTAACATGATGAATACGGAGGTATAATCACTGATCACTGCCAGGGACATTTCTCCAGCATGAGACGAGACGTCTGACCAACACTCAGGACTTCTGCTAATATCACTGAGTGCTCAGACATGAACGAACACTCATGTTTTTTTGCTTTTTTTTGTGAGATTATTAAAGACATTATAAACTGAAGATGTGGGAAATGTTTTATCTTTTCCTGAAGGCGACTCAATATCAGCAGAGAGCAGAATGGATCAGATCATCCACCAAACGACTGAAAGAATACATCTTCATACGCAGTCCATTTTTCTTTGCATGCCTCTCTAAAATGATTTCAAGTTTCATGTTCCTCACTGGATTCAGTGAAAGTTGGAAACAATCTTTTGTTTTTTAAAAAAGTTCCATGAAAAACACAAATGAAAAACATTTAGGATTTGCATTTTCCCCATTTAATGGAAGTGTGAATGTGTGCAGTATTTTTAATGCAATATTGTGAAATATCATGAACTTTATTGACTTTTTGTCACTGACAAGATTTTTATTTTTATTTTGTAAAAATACATAAAGCCTTTAATTAGAAAAAGCTGAATAAATGAATAAATAAAAGGTGATAGTCTTCTGCAGAACAAATGGAAGTCCTGTCATTTACGAACTCTACAGCCCTGAATGTCAGCGGACACCACGTCAACTAGATGACCATCAGCACAAGACCACAGGAACCAGACGAGTCCTCTGCTAAATCTGACCCGTGCTGCAGCGCAGAATTAAACCACATCATGCTGGTTTGGTCCGGTCAGAGGAGAACTGGCCCCTGACTGAGTCTGGTTTCTCCCAGAACTGAGCTGGATGATGAATCACTGAATCATCATGAAATGACTTTAGCTGAGAAACTGACTGTTCTCTATCATCCTCTTGCACTGTAAAGCTGCTCTGACACAATCTGTATTTCAGAAAGCGCTGTAGAAATAAAAGTGACTTGCTTTGACTCACCACCATGTCTCTCTAAACACAGGAAGAGAAAATGTTGTTTTTAACTGATGTACGAAAAATAGTCCATATCATTTATGAGATATTCGAAAACTGTTTTGTATAAAGCCAAAAAATGAATAAAAATAAAATAAAAATAGCATAAATATGAGAAATTATTTAGTCAACATGTTGTCCTGCTCCATGTGAATCTGACCCAAACGTCTTTCTTTTCGCCTGGTTTCGCAGTGGTTTATGGTTTATGGCTGGACTATTGCAATGCTCTCTTAGCAGGTCTTCAGCCAGTTCTATCAAACCTCTACAATGAATACAAAATTCTGCTGCAAGATTAATTTTTAATGAGCCGAAAAGAATACACATCACGCCTCTGTTCATCAATTTGCACTGGCTACCAATAGCTGCTCGCATAAAATTCAAAGCATTAATGTTTGCCTACAAAACCACCACTGACTCTGGACCCCTTTACCTAAATTCATCACTTCAGACTTATGTGTCTCTAGAAGCTTGTGTTCTGCAAGTGAACGATGCGATGTTCATCCTAAAGAAGCACAAAATCACTTTCACAGACTTTTACATTAACTGTTCCTCCTGGAGGAATGACCTGCCCAACTCAATCCCAGCAGCTGAGTCCTTAGACAGCCTCAAGAATCGCCTTAAAACACATCTCTTCCATCTTTATTTGACCCTCTAACTCTACCAACTCTCTATTCTATTTTAATTGTACTTTATCTATTTATCTTCTTTTTTATTTATTTTTATTTAAAAACAAACAAAAAAAACCTAGCTTTCTATTTTTTCTATTGTACTTGTTTTTCTTTGTGTGTGTGTGTGTATGAGTGTGTATAATATATATATATATATATTGCTACATGTAGTGCGTTAGGCTAACCAAGACTTGTCATTTGCACTTATATATTGCTGCTCTTTTGTTAGTTTTGGCTGCTTTTATTGTCCTCATTTGTAAGTTGCTTTGGATAAAAGTGTCTGCTAAATAACTAAATGTAAATGTAATGTAACTGCTCGTGGAAGGAAAAGCAAATCCTTTGCGTTACTCCTCGAGTCAGTGCGAACGCGGACACAGATAGGACAGGTACATCTGCAAGATGTCTGGTAAAGATCACTTCACGTCGGTTTTACATTCATTCTAAATCATAAACATCTTAAAGACATCTTCTAAACGTCTATCTGACATCTGATAGGAAAGCTCCTATAGACGTATTGCAGATGAGCAAACACTCTAAGAAATACCTCTTGCAGATGTCAAGAGTGTCCGTGATGTACGTGTGCTGTCTATCAGGGAATGTTTCAACAGGTGTGCTCGACATCGATTGGTGAGATTTGCCATCTGCAATCGCTGGATTGATTAGACATAATATTTGACAATTAAACAAATGTTTGAATTTTATATGCAGCTCATTGCATATGCTCACTGAAAATGTATGTGCTGCTTAATCCAGTGCCTGTATGCACAAGAAAGTTCAAGATAACGTTCAGACTGTAGCCTTACAGTTAGTCTCCATGTAGTTTGTCTGGCATGTGATGCTCTTATTGACGCAGGCCAGTGTTGGTGTGTGGAAGACGCTTACTAGTTAGGGAGGAAAACTGACCTTCTGAGAGAGAATTAGAGGTTAGATACAAACACACCCTCTTCAGCACACTGTCCAGAGTGAGCGGCTCCGCCTGTACAGTATTTTCTCCTCTTCAGCATCTCTGGCCTCTCTTAACAGTCATTTATAGACTCAGGCATGAAGTATTATACGCTGTGTAGGCTTTAGCTCCCTGAGTTTTGATGCACGACCAGTAACTTTGTTTTACAGTAAGTTATTTCTTATTTATACAGAACAATAGTAAGATTAAAAACGAGTAAGTTACGCAATACAAAATAGTATGAAAATAAAATGCACGTTTCACAAATATTTATTTCATGTTTTCTTTAAATAAAAATCATACTTGTAACCAATTGAATGAGGAAGCGGGTGAAATGGCTCAGTGATCTGATCTGTGGACCTGTGTTGTGAAATCATCATCACTATCCGGTAATCACACACGTGACCAGACGTGGATCTGTGATGAAGAGCGACGGGATCAAGATTCTCTGGATTTCTTATCCTCAACATAAACTTCACATGAAATGCTGAAACTAACCCCGCTGTTTTTTTTTAAGTCTTCAGATCTGATGCAGAATATGATCTGAAGAGTCTTTTATCTGTAGACATTAAATTCATATACAACACTTATAATTCACCACTGATTGACTTTACATTTAGTCTTAGTGATGTCAAATTAAAATTTCTACATCTAGTGGTTAAAGATGCAGCCCATTGCAGATAACAATAGAATAAACTTTATTTTAATATAGAATTTGTACATCAACACATCTTCATCCGGCTGATGATCTGAGCAGAAAATCTACTTCATCCGTTTTAATTATAATATTATTTTATGATGCTCAGTTTTGTCATATTGTTACAGAATACAGTGAAGAGATATGGTTATTATAATCCGGAGGAAAAACTGAAATATCCCACAAACATAAGCATGTAACAAGCATGTAAATATGACTAATGCGTCACTGATTTGGAGTAAACCCTGGTGTGGTTGCATTCTGAACTCAAGCTTCCTTTTCTTTGCTGTCCTCGCTGAAGAAAGCCGTCAGCCGCTCTCCATCAGGAACGTATTTGATGTTCTCCACCTCTCCTCCATAGTTGCTGGGCTTCTGGAAGTGGATCTCCAGATGATCCTGAAGATCTTCTTCGTCCATCAGCGCCTGGATTCCCCCCAGCAGCACGGTGCGACGCGGTGCCCCCGAGTACGTCTACAACATCACAACAAACACCATCAAACACACGTCCTTCTGCACCCAAACAGATTTCTGATACAGAAACGCACCTGAAACTTCCTGAGCTGATACTCATACAGAGGAAGAACATCGACCACCACATCGCTGCCGGTGTCGACACAAAACTTCCCTCTGTGAACCAGACTCTCTGCAACTGAAAGTGAACCAGAACCGTTCAGAAACACTCAATATCGATATGGAGCATGAAAGCGGACGCAGACACACCTCCGGTGCTGATGAAAGTGACGCGGCCCGAGCCCGTATCCTTGTGGTACTCCAGCTTCTCCACTTCCCCTCCGCCGCGACTCGCTCTGGAGAACGACAGCTCCAGCCGGTCTCTCATTCGCTCCTCAGGTAAAGTGGGCGGGGCGTTACAGAACCTGACGCTCTTCTTTGACACCTGGATATGAACCTGAACAACAGAAGTAACAATCCTCTATTATAAGCAGCTCACGTCAACAGACAACATGTTATCCTGGACACAGTAAAGAAGAAAACTTCTGAAATCTCTCTACCTCAAACTTCACAGAGGGATCCAGAGTTAAAGCATACGGCTTCACCTCCATCTTGGCTTTGTCACAGGCCACCGAACACTTGGCCAGTCTGAGGATCTGCTCCGCCACTGAAAGACACCAAGCACTCCTCATTATGAGAAACAAACAGCAAATCAATGCGAGTAAAACCAGACAAACATACACATCTTCCTAAACCGAGGAACTTGCGGTCCATACCCTTCTCTTCCTCAAAGGTGATGAGCGCCTGGCCGCCCTTCAGCAGAAACGAAGGTGTTTGTGTGACGGTGAACACAGACTCCACCTGATCTTCAGCCTCGTCTCTCTCCTGCACACGAGCAAACTTCACTGCTTTCACTGGGATTCTGGCTTCAATCTGCATTTCAGAGAGCATGAAGAGAGAGTTATTACTCCGTCAAAGCTCAGATTTCGTGTCAGGATCTGAGTTGAGCACACTGTGAGTTTGAGGCTTTGTACAGTAAGAACATTTTATGAATGTATTAAAGAAGTATGTGACAAGAGGAGCAAAAGCGCTATTGGTATCACTATTGTTCATCCCATTTCACCTGCTTACACTACGCCCTAAAAGTGTGTACTTATTTTTTATGAAGAAAAGAGAGTGTGTAGCAGATGAGTAGGCAAGCTTGTGATAAACTATTATAAAACGGAGAGTTCCGGTCCTTGATTCTGATTGGCTGAGCACGTTCGAAGCTGTTCTAAATTACTCTAAAAAGTAACATACACCTTTGTTTACTTCTGTGTGTTGCTTAGCAACCACTTTATTGCAACCACAACCGATTCTGAGGAACTACATTGTTTGGTGGAAGAATACTGTTTTATTAATAGCATTACACTTTATTTGCTCTGTTTTATTTTGTGAAACCTTACTATGTATATGGAATAACCGGTTTATAAAAGCAATAAGCCCCAAGAACCCGTGGTTTACAGTGAATTTATAACAGCTAAAGGGCGTTAGGCACAACACGAAGTGGAGCCTAACAACCTAACAACACCCCTTAGCTGTTATAAATTCACTGTAAACCATGGCTTCTTGGGGCTTGTTGCTTTATCTTGTCATAATTGCCTCTTTAACAGACGGCTCGGTCACTTCGTCACACGCAGAACTCTCCTCATGTGTTTGCACAATGATGCTTTTAAAAGTTAACCACCAAATATATCTTTATAAAAGTTCACAATGTTGTTGCAGATGAAGTATAACGTGGATTTTCTTTGTCATCCAGTTAGACATTGATTATTAATCACTCAAAGCGCTTAACTATCAGTCTCTCATATCCTCCATGTTTGTAGTTTTTTTAAACACTTTTTTTGTAGTTCTAATCAAATCTTTGTCCAGCGCATGATGTTGTGGGTAATAAATAGTAAACCATCCAGGTACCTTTAGGATACTCATTTAAACACTACAATTTGGGATGCACTAATTCTAAATTAAAATAAAATTTAGGACAGATGGAATGCTATTTGGCACGTGACTACATCTGACACATCCTCCTCGATCCTTATATGCTCAGTGTCAGGTGGAGTAGGTTACTAATTGTACAAGTCAACCTAAATGCACAGATTGTAATAGTAAAACAGGTCAACCTTGAATCTGCGTCGCAGAGAGTCACTTTCGTCCCTTTTGAGCTGAAGCTTCTTCTGAAGATCATAAAGTTCTTTCTTCAGATCCTGGTGGACTCGGTCCAGACTCTTCCTCTCCTCCTGAAACACAGCAGGATGAACACAATCCTCAGCATCTGCTTTCTCTTTCAGTGGTTAGTCTGATCACGCCTCGAAATTCACCTGCACTTCTAGAAGATCTCTATTAAACTGGTCAGAAACTTTGTCTTCAGAGTCCATGAAGCTCTGAAGTTCTGCCTCGGCTCTTTTCTTTTCAGTCTCTGCTTCAATTTTTTCCAGCAGCAGTCTGGATTTGTCATTGTCTGCAGACTCGATGAGATGCTGTGTGAACATCAGTAATGATTAATATCGTTATAGGTGACGGATTGAAGTGTGTGTAGAGTTTGTGGGGTTTAACCTTGTACTTCTTCAGCTCCGCAGCAGCGTCGCTCATTCTGCTCTCCTCGTCCGGGTTTACAAGCTGCTCGTTTTCAACACGAAACCAAAACACGATAAAATGTTAAACAGAATGCCCAAGGAAATCTCAAAAGTGTGTGAATTTGTCGTTATGGACACGTACCTCGCCGTAGACTTGTTTTTCCGCGTCGTCAGACATGATTCTCCCGAAATCGAAAGTACTGAAGTAAATGTAAAACTCCAGGTAAAATCCGAATCAAGCCTCCAAACCCTTCTCGAATGACTGACTAATCGCACAGATATTTCCACCACTTATAATTTACCTCTTAACTTCCTGATCCTGCCCCGAACTGGACTGTATTGATCAGAAGTCACATGAACGAGTCCTGAAGCAAAAGTGAAAGCACCGGAGTCCGATCTCGGTGCAACAGCGAGCGGCGGGTTCGATTCGGTCACCATCGCGTGATATTAATATTATATTATTAATATGTCTCTCTTCGGGGCTCGATAAGATGACAGTCACTCATGTTCTGTCGGGTTGGCTCTGAAGCGCAAACATGGAAGAGAAGAGTCTGATTCTCGAGGGTCTTCCGGCTGATTTCGACCGTGTCAAATCAAAGCTCGAGCTTTATTTTAGAAATAAAAGAAGATCTGGAGGAGAGATCGTGCAGGTTCGAGAACATCACGAGGACAAACGAAAAGCGCTTCTGATTTATATGAGCGACGATGGTGAGTCATGAACACAACATTTAATTAATGACCTGATTAAAGACTGAAGTGTCTTGATAAATGGAAGAGTTTTACAGGAAATGTCCCTGCTTTCCAGATCTGAAGAAGGTGCTCGACAAAAGGGTCCATAAAGTTGATTTCAAACCTCATGGATCTGTGGAAGTGACCGTGAAACTCCCAGAAGACCCTGCGGTCAAGAAGACCAAACCAGCAGTGCTGCCAAAACCCCAACCCGAGAGATGCCTTCCCCTCAAATCACTGCCCGCTCCAGCCGTCCAGGTCACTTGAGACCATTCGTAATTACTAACATTAATATTAGACTACAAGTTTCCTGATTCTTGTCTATTCGAAAGAACGTGGAAGCAACTGGACATTTTTGCTGGTTGCATAATAAACATAGAAACTATGTTAAGACTGTGTCTTAAGAACTAGTTTGACCAACTAGTTAACCAAGTGGTAATCAATCTTACTTTTCGGATTCAGGAGATACTTTTTATGTAACTAACTTTACAAAGTTATGAGCAATCCTTTGAACTCTTTAAAACCATTAGATGCTCTTTTAAGATTAATCTATGCAGTTTATGCACCCAGCACCTGATCTTGATGTAAATGTCAAAGGAAAAATAAGAACTTTAAAGAAAAATGAGTGATTTAAAAAAACATTTACTTACTTCCTCCTTATCGCACAAAGGTCTCTCCCGTCAGAAAGCCTGCAACAGCAATTAAAGGCCATAAAGGTTGGGCTGTAATGCTTCTTACTCCTAGTGTTTAAAAAAACAATCACTGATTTCAAAACTTTTACTACGACACTTTGGATGTGTATATATTTGTTCATTACACAGAAGATGAGGAGGATTCTGAAATACCAGATCTTCTCATTACCACCTCTGGTTCAACTGAGAAGGAAACCCTTCAGATGTATTTTGAACAATTCACAGAGCAATTTGAGCTAGCAAAGCACGGAAATAACAGCTGGATCCTGAAGCTCTGTAGCCAGTCAGGTATGATTTATGAGAGCTTGTTTCCTAGATGCACAGAGACGTCACGGTGTGATGTGAAATAAACTGGTTTTGCAAGTCTATTTCTGTGCATCACTTACACATTACTCAGGCCAAAGAAACTATCATTAGAAAACTAGCACTCAAGTGAGAAAAATAAAAGCAAACCATGATAAAAGCATCCAACTTTAATCCATCTGTGAGATCAGAAATATCAGAATTAACACTGTTGACCCTTTTCTCAGATTTAAAGGAGATTTTGGGCCAGAAAGAGCATGGGTTTGGTATAACTTTAGAAGTGTATAAAGGAGGAGGTCTGGGAGAGCAGCTGGACCCGCGTCGCTTCATCTTGACCGGCTTTGATGGAGCCACAGACTGCAGCATGATCTCACTGTTCATTGGCAGCTGTAGCAAGAAAACAGAGCACACTTGGGAGACGCTTGATGATGGCAGGATTGTTGTCACCTTCAAACACGATATCGGTGGGTTTTGAAGCTCTGGCTGGCTGCTGGGTTTCTGTGTTCTCATCGCTCTCTGCCCCTGAGCGACCTCCGTTGCTGAGACGCCTGCTTTCATGCTGCCTATATTTCTTCGTCTTTTGGGTCTGGTACTTCTGTGAACATTAATATGTTCTTTTCTTTATCTATCTACATAGACTAATCAAATCCTCTATATATGTGAAAATGAATGCTACAAGAACCTGATCAGACTGCTGTGGTCAACATACAAATAAACACTGGGGAAAATACACAAACTCAGTGCATGGATCATTTTCTTCCTTCCTGTTTTATCAACAGATGTGGCTTCATTTTCAAGGAAGTGCACCTCGAAGCAGCTGCAGGGTCGAGACATCGGAGTGACCCGTGTGGAGCGGACGGACTCGGTCCTGGTCCAGGGAGACTTGGAGAAGCTCAGTGAAGATGTTCTCACACTTTACTTCAGTAACAAGAAGAGGAGCGGAGGAGGAGACGTCCAGTCCTTCATATGGATCAACAGACGAAAGAGTGCAGCCATCACCTTCGGAAACTGTGATGGTGGGATTATTTGCAAAGATGAAAGATTAATTTAGATTCAGCACAAACAGATCTAAAAATTGGTCATGTGCATATTGTATAAATGTTATGGAGAAATAATAATACTGTGCAATGGTAATTCCCTGTTGTCTTCTGGTCATTTTGACCCAGAGAGGATTTTCTTTTTCCCCAAAATAAATCTCACATTATGCTATATTATCACCAAATCTTGGATTCGGTCATCTTGTGTGAGTACTGTTTCTTTACAAAGTGTTTTTAGTCATTTTCACAGATCCATGTGAACGAGGAACATTCTGACAACTTTGTTGTCTGTACAGCAATGTGCAATTTTAGTAAAAATTGATAGCCTGAATGCACTGTAAGTCGCTCTGGATAAAAGCGTCTGCTAAATGCATAAATTTAATTTTAAATTTAGTACATTGCTGTTGTGTAAACGTACCCTAAATCCAAAATTTGGTGATTATATAACATAATGAGAGATTTACAAGCAATTTAAAAGGCAAGTCATTTTTGACTGGAAACACCAAATTAGGAAAATGATTTTTAACACTGCACAAGGGCTAAAATATAAAGAACAAACCTAATTTGAAAAATGTAACCTGTCTTTTCTGTTGTAATAGATGCACATGCAGTGGTGGAACAAAGACACAATGTTTGCGGCACAGAAGTTCACGCTTCACTGTTCTACTCAAGTTTACAAAAGGCTTTAACTGGAGAAAAACCAACCCTGACTGATAAAATATCCACAAAAGTGAACGTTCCTGTCAGTGAAGAGCTGCTCCGCTTCTTTGAAACCAATGAGCGATGCAGAAAACAACTGGAGAGTGATGCCAAACAGTTCCATGCCAAAGTGCTTATTGACAGCTCCGCCACAGAAAATGAACTGATTCTGGAGATGGATGTCAACAAAGAGTCGCTGGCTGCGCTGCAGATCGCTCCCACGTGGGAGTCCAAGACAATGAGGGAAATTCAGTCCTTTCTGAGCAGATATGACACAGCAGAGCTGACGGCGGAGAAGGATGTCTGGACGAGATCTGAGAACGGCTGTAACAGTCTCGTCACGCTCAACACTGCACTCTTCTACAGGGAGCTCAGCTCTAAAGTTGTAATTGCTGGAGAGAAAGAAGAGGTGAAGGTCCTCTCAGACAAGATCAGGGCACTCCTGGAGAACACTGCTGCTGAGGTGGAAGAGGAAAGAAACACAACTGAGGTGGACATCCAACTAGACTGCAGAGAGATGTTTGATCTAATTAAAGAGCGTGTCGAGTCCAGATTAGGGCAGGTGAGTTTATCACATGATGAGAAGCAGCACATCATCTCTCTCAGAGGTCTGAAGGATCAAGTAGATTCAGTGGAGATGATCATCAAGCAAGCTCAGATGAACATTATCACACATCAGCTAAAGCTTTCTTCACATCTCATTCACTTTCTGAAGTCTCTGGATCTTAAAAAGTTTGAGCAAGACCATTTTCTCCCAAGCCACATTCCAGCTAGACTTTTAAAGCGACAGGATTTTTTTGTGATCATGGCTGAAAAAGAAAACCTAAAGAGAGCTGAAGACAAAATAAGTGAGATTCTCAGAGAGCAGGTTATACAGCTTTCTCCCAATCAGACCGGTGAAACATGGACACACTTTCTCAGGAATCTTACAGATGAAATAGAATTGTTCCAGAAAGCTCATGACATCAGCATCACACAATCAAATAACGAGGTAATAATATGTGGGTTTTCCAGTGCAGTTGCAGATGTTACAGGAAAAGTGAAGACATATCTGGACAACAAGGAACCAACAACTGAGAACGTCCCTCTGAAATCTGAGCGAGAGGTTGAATTTGTGGAGTCCTGCCTGAATCTGTCTGAGCTCCCAGAACTCAAGCGCCTCAGTGCTGCGGTACTCGCTTACAGAACATCAAACTCGCCTTGTCTGAAGGTCACAGCAGCTAAAGACAACATCAGAGACACTGTGCGTATCGTGCAGCAGCAGATCTCATCCATTCTTATGGAGAGCCATAAATATTGCAAAGCAGGAGAAGCAAAGGTTCTGGAGAAACATGAAGCCAACGTGAAGACCAAAGCTAAGGAGATACAGTGCAGTCTGTATTTATCACAAGAGCATGTGGTCAAATCCGGCCCTCAGAAGAGCTTCACACACAAAATAGGCAACTTCATGACTCTGAGCATCACAGAGGGAGACCTGCACCATTTCACAGCCGACGCTTTGACCTGTCCAATGAATGCCAATCTAGCTTTCAATAACCCTGTGGCTCAGCGCTTTCTCCAGTTCGGTGGCGACAAGATCACAGAGGTGTGTAAAACTCAGCAGAAGCAACAGCAGAGTCTTCTGCCTGGAGACGTGGTGCTCGGTGATGCTGGGAAACTCAGCGCTGGGACACTCATTTACGCCGTGTTGCCTCAGAAAGGACAGAGGCTGGACTCTCACTACCTTCAGTCAGCCGTGTATAACAGCCTCCTGAAAGCAGAAGGAAGAGGATGCGCCTCGATTGCACTGCCAGCAATCGGTTGTGAAAGCTTCGGCTTCTCTGTCAAAGACAGTTGTGTGGCGCTCCGAGCCGCTGTTCTTCAGTTCTGCAGCGACCATCAGAACTCTCCTAAAAACATCAGACACATCAGTATAGTGGATTCAGATGAGAAGACTGTTGAGGAGTACAACGCTCTGATCCAGGAACTAGTATGATCCCTCCTATATGCAAACATTTATTAACAGTGTTTAGCATGTTTTATCATTGATCACCTGCTTTATTTTCTAACAGGGATTTCCTGACACATCAACAACAGTTCCTCTACAATCCTTGAAGCTAAAGCACGGATCAGACATGAGAGGTACTTGTAATTTCACTACTGCTGGTCACCATGTTTCCTAAACTTCATCTGAAGGGAACTTATGTACTTTTCTTTTCACATTGCTGGGAATTAAATCAGTGCTGATCAATGGTGTGCCCATATGCCTGAAAAAGGGTGACATCACCAAAGAGACGGTGGATGTCATTGTGAATTCATCCAATAAAAGTTTAGATCTTAACACCGGTAAGAGTTTCTTTGCTGCAGCATCAATCCTTTAGGTACCTCAAAGATTTGGGTTATTATATTTACTGTAACTTCCTTACAGGTGTCTCTGGTGCCATCTTAAAAGCTGCTGGACAATCTGTTGTTGACGAATGCAAAAAGCAAGGTATCTCTGACTCTTTCTGACAGTGGAGTACACAGATGCTTATACTCTAAAGGGAGCGCTGAGTGATTTCATTCACATCTGCTTGTGTAGCTCCTCTGAAAGCAGGTGCAGCAGTGCTGACGGGTGCTGGAGCGCTTCAGTGCAAGTATATCGCACAGATGGTTGGGCCGGACAGCACCGCCGACATCACATCCTCTCTGGAAAAGGTTCTGAACCTCTGTGAGGACAAAACGGCCACCACTCTGGCCATTCCTGCGATTGGAACAGGCATGACAGCAAACAGATTCTCTGTTACTTAAAAATACTTTTTTAAAGCACTGTGAGGAAATATCAAGCCCTGAGCAATAATCTTGTTTTCTGCAGGACGAGGTGGCTTTCCCCCGAAAGAATCGATCAAAGCCATCCTCACAGCAATCGAGAAACATCTGAAGGAGCCGAACTCATCCTGCCTCCGGAGCATCACTGTGGTGGCATTTGAACAGAAGACCTTTGATGCCTTTCGTGACCATTTTAAAGTGTGGAATAAGGTTAATACTGATGGGATAACAAAATAATATTGTCCAGATTAATTTTTTTATTGCTTAAATTTGGTTTCATTTGTTTTTCTCCAGCCTTCATCCGGCAAGATGCCAGAAAATCAAGGTTTTAACAACTCTGCATTTCCAAAAATAAATACGCTCTAGTTTTTTAAATACACCATAAACCTCTTTTCGTGTAATAGTTGTTATATTTCAAGGAATTTTCATTTTAAATCTTTCTCGTGTTCTGTAGTGAAAATTGGAAGCGTCAGAATCGAGGTAAAGAAAGGTGACATCACTAATGAAACCGTCCGAGGGATTGTCAACACCACCAACAGGGACATGAGTTTGAGAGGAGGTCTGTATGACCAAATAGAACTCAACATACACAAAACTGACTCTTTTATATCAACACATTAATTACTCTAAAACAGTGGTTCTTAACCATGTTCCTGGAGCCACAACACTGCACGTTTTGCATATCTCCTTGATCAAACACACTGATTAATGTCATCAGCTTATTAGTAGAGACTGGGAAACATGCAAAGAGACATGTTGGGGGGCAAGGCGTCCCACCTTGATGAGCTCAAAAGTGTCTTTGTCCTTCAGGAGTGTCTGGTGCCGTATTTAAAGCAGCTGGAGCATCTGTGGAGCAGGAGTGTCAAAAGCACGGTGAGACGTCACATGCCAAAAAATGAAACCTTGTTAATGATCAACTGCACGAGCAAGAGCATTCTGGTTATCAGCACAGCTGTGATTGGGCCACAGACATAAATGTCTTTCTTTAAACAAATTCTGCTCTAGGTGCACTGCAGGATGACGTCGCAGCCGTGACCAGCGGTGGAAACCTGCACTGTGACTTCATCATTCACATGGTCGGCCCGCACTCGGCGGCAGAGACGAGATCACGTGTGAAGAAAGTTCTGGAGCGCTGTGAGGAGAAGCAGATCACCACGGTCTCCTTCCCTGCCGTGGGCACCGGTACGGATGATGGTCTTAAATGTGGCATGTGCTGGTCATCGTGTGTGTGATGCGTGTCTCACTCCGTGTGATGGCTCTTGTTAAAGGTGGCGGAGGCGTTCAGGGGCCGGATGCTATCAATGCGATGCTGCAGGGCTTTGAAGATCATCTGTCTCAAAACATATCAACGGTGATCAAGCTCATCTACGTGGTAATTGACCGGGACAACGTCCTACAAGAGTTTCAGAAAGGTCTCAAAACATGGATTGCAAATACACAGGTAGAGTTGCCACATGCTTAACCGTAACCCACTTCTGAATGGGTCTATTATTCAGAATTGAAGGATACCTTTCAAGTGTCCTTGTGATTAATTAAATATCGAATGTAAATGCTTTTGCCCTTTACCATTTAATTAACATCAACACAATTAGGAGAGTGAAGATGATGAATATGATGATGATGGAGATGATGAGTGGGAGGATGACAGCTCAACGGAAGAAAGCTCCTCATCTGACCAAGGAACAGGTGCCAGCGGTAATGCAGTGTTTGATGACTTTTTAAAAATCTGCCGTTATAGGTGTTCCAAATTTGATTAAAATGTTTTCATTTCACCAGCAAACCCAGTGGAGGTGATGATGGGCCCGATTAAAGTCAAGGTGTTTAGCGGAGACATCACTCAAGAGACTGTCGAGGCTATTGTTAACAGCACGACGACAAGCCTCGATTTGAACACAGGTGAGTTTGTTTTTGATATCGCTCCGAATCTGATGAACGGTCATTTTCCAGACATACAGCACATGAAATAGGGAGTGTTGTAGCTGAATAACTAAGTGGAGGTGGTGCTCAGATCTAGTGTGTCCTTATGTGCAGGTGTATCAGGAGCCATTCTCAAAGCATCAGGACAAACGGTGGTGAACGAGTGCAAATCAAAAGGTACAACCTTCAGCTTCAGTCAATAGTCTTAAATATCCTGGTCCTGGAGAGCCAATGTCCTGCAGAGTTTAGCTCCAACTTGTCACGAAATACCCGTATGGAAGATTCTAGTAATCCTGAAGAACTTGGATGACCTTGGTTCAGGTGTATTTAATTGGAGTTAGAGAAAGATTCTGCAGGACAGTGATCCTCCAGAGCAGGATTAGACACTCCTGTTCTAACAGAATAATCTCTCCTGATTAAAGCGCCTCAGCCTGCCGACGGCATGATCCTGACCAAAGCTGGAAATCTTTCAAATATCAAACACATCATTCATATGGTTGGGCAGACCAATGAGAAAGGCATCAGCAGCTCCATGTACAAAGTTCTGAGGATGTGCGAAGAAAATAAGATTCAGTCGGTTTCATTCCCAGCTCTTGGAACAGGTAAGTTAGTCCATTCAGAAATACAGATGAGCAAAGCCAAGCAAAGGTATCTGAATGATGCTAAAATGCTTAATGTTCTTCAGGAGCAGGAAACTTGGCCGCTGCAGGAGTTGCCAATGCAATGACAGAAGCTCTGTCTAACTTTATCAAGGACTCACCAAAACACCTGAAGCGTGTCCACATCATGATCTTCCAAGCGAAGCTGCTGCCAGACTTTCAGGAAGCGGTCAAGAAGTGCAAGAAGATTTCTCGAAATGCTTCTGGTATGTTTCAGTGCATGAACGTACAGTGTGAGGCATGAGCTGGAACTAATCTGGTTACTTTAACTTGTGTTTCCTGAACAGCGGGTCTGGTCAAACCCCTCCAGAAACCGGTGATCCCTGTGCCGACACAGCGACCAGCTATTTGTCTAGCCAAAGAAACGGCCGCTGTATTGTTCCCGGTTATGGCCGTTGAGGTTTACGGGACGTCCCCTACAAACCTCGCCAAGGTCAAGAAGCTCCTGGACGAGCTGGTCAAGGAGGAGTGCATCAGTAAAGACGTCCAGTCGAGCCACATCACAGACCTTCCTGAAACGGACAAGAAGGCCATCGTGGCCCTGAGCCGAGCCAATCAAATCAGCGTTCTGGTGACCAGTTCGGATAAGTTAACGGTATCAGGGAAGAGAGACGACGTCTTAGATGCTGTGCTGAAGATAAATGGCTTCATCCAGGCAGCGCGAGACCGAGAGACGCGTGAAGGTGAGGTGAAGCGTCTGCGGGAGACGCTGTGCTGGGAGGTGGCGAGAGGAGAACGCTGGGAGTCACTGGAGTCCGGCATCAGCTACGACATCGAGCTGGCCTTCCACCGCAAGCAGAAGAGCTGCCAGTACCAGGAGAAGGGCGAGACCTACACGGTGGACTTCGACAAGATGGAGGTCACAAACAGCAAGCGGGAGTCCTGCAGGATCAAGAGGACTCTGCTGGGAGATTCTGATACGGGTATGACTGACCACAGTCTACTAGAACAACAGATCCTAAAGTTTTCACGAGAATCAGAAGCATCAGGGTGTAAAGTTATGCGATTTGTGACTTCCAAAAGCAGAAGTGCAATGTATTTCCCAAAGATAGCTAAGATAAAACAAAAAAGCACAATGTACAGTTCAAACTTCTGTTAAACTGACCTTATAAACTTTGGAAAGTCCAGTTACTAGTTCTGTCTCAAACACTATATCAACACTATATTGTTCCTCATTTGAGATGTCATCTGATTTGGACGTGATTTCCAGTTGTATGTTGTATGTAAGCACCAGTGAGGCATCTGTGGGTATCGTCTGATAGCAGAAACTGTTCCTTCTGTAACTTTCCTTGTTTGTTTCTCAGCAATCATTCATCCTCCTACAACATGGACCAAAATGGATGGACGGGATTTAGAAATAATCACATTACAATCAAATTCAGCAGAGTACAAGAACATAGAAACAGCCTTTCTGAAATCCAGCCAACATCCTAATGTGAAGCCTGTCCAGGTTCAGCAGGTAAAATGTGTCTTAACTTGCATCTCACCGGACATTATACATCAGAACACAAGCATCAGTACTTAAAGTCAACCGCATTCACAACTCATTCCACATCCCTAATACGACTTATTTCAGAATATGGAAATGAAGCAGTCTTGTAGCTCAAACAGTAGAGTACTGCAAGGACATGGGTTCAATTGGAGAATGCACAAATTGATAAAAAACAATGTACATTGTGAATGCAGTGTAAGTCACTTTGGATAAAAGCATCTGCCAAATGCATAAAAAGCAGAATATTCGATGATGAACCATGGTTTTACTACAAATAAAACCAAAAAACCATGGTTACTATAGTTAAACCATGGTAACCACAAATTAACCATGGTTTTGCTATATTAACCATAGTTTAACCATGGTATTTGTAGTAAATCCGTGGTTATACAAATGGTAGTCAACACGCCAAAAAACCATGGTTACTACAGTTTTACTATAATTAAACCATGGTTAATTTTCATAACCGGGAACTTGCTTTTCTCCATGATGCCAGCTAAAGAAGAAAGTCGTTTCAGAGTTTTACAATTTGGAATAACATGCACTGATGAATTGCTGTTGTGTTAAGAAATAAGAGCTGATTTTGATTTCATTTTGAGTTAAGGCCTGTCTTTATTAACGTCTGAAGTGATTTCTCAGATCGACAGGATTCAGAGTCAGTCGCAGTGGCAGAGATACTGTGTGCTGAAACAGGCTGTGGATAAGAAATACCCCAAACAGACAAACGAGCGCCTGCTTTATCACGGAACGACCAAAGAAATATGCCAGAAGATCAACAAGAACGGCTTCAACCGCAGCTTCTGTGGGAGAAACGGTACGTCATGTTTGACCCGTAACTGCCTGTTTGTTGCAGCTTCACGATACTGACCTGTGACATGTGCTCTGGTTTGAGCGGTTGTTCACGGTGAAGGCACTTACTTCGGTAAAGAGGCCTGGTACTCCTGCCAAGACCAGTATTCCAACCCAGACGACAAACAGCTGAAGTACATCTACCGAGCGCGAGTGGTGACGGGCTCGCTGTGTAAAAGCAGAGGCGGAATGAAGGAGCCGGATCCGATTAACGCTGCTGACCCGCGGGCCGGACTGCACGACTGCGCCGTGGACAGCCTCCAGAACCCGTTCATCTTCGTGGTGTTCTGTGACGCGGGAGCGTATCCAGAGTACCTCATCACCTTCAAATCCATATAGTCCTCCAACAAACCCTACAAGAGCACATTTACCCTGAATGCTGCTGACAGAGATTATGGGAGAGTCTAGATGTAGGGCTGTCAATCAAAAATCACTTCATTAATTACGTTAATTGCATAGATCGATATTAGCTAAGAAAAGCTCCCAAATAAGGAGAAATTCTAAGACATCAAAGGGATTGTTCACCCAAAAATTAAACTTGTCTGCATTTACTAACCCTCATGTTGTTCCAAAACAGCTGCTGGTCCCCATTGACTTCCATGGTGATTTTTTTTCTCAATACTATTAAAGTCAATGACTACCAGTATCTGTTTGGTTATCAACAGTCTTCAAGATCTCTTCTTTTGTGTTCAATAGAAGAAAGAAACTCACACAGGTTTGGAACAACATGAGGGAGAGTAAATGATGACAGAATTTTCATATTTGGGTCAACTCTCTCTTTAATGTGACACATGAACAGACAACAGATGTCTTTAGAAGTGAATATAATCATACAATTGACCATCAGCCAATCACTGATCCTTTCATCTGTCTGCTGGAAGCCTTTTACATGCTACATGCTCTCATGCTTTGTTTTTAAAATGTGTTTTCTGTTACTAAAAGGGAAACATAATAATTATCATGTTTTTACGGCATTATATTTGTTAATCAATCATTCGACAGCCCTACCGGAGAAAGAGCTGCACTTCATCCTGCAGTGTTTTAAACTTTTGATATAGTTTGATACACAAATGTTTGCTTTTATCTGAAACTTTATAATGATAATAAACACATTTGTAATCTGTCTCGATTGACTTTCTGATCTCTGTGAGACGAGCAGAACTCATAAAGAAACCAAAGGGAAAATAATACAGTAAAAGAATGAGAACCCCAAATACTTTTCCCTTTAATATGAATTACAAAACATGATCACACTGAGTACAACACATAGCAGTAACCGAATGTTTCTTTGCAAATTATTGTGACATGATTAATACATTTAACGTGTCATACATTTATACATTAATGAAGACACATAGAGAGTTCTAGAAGATTAAATAGGAGCACAAAATCAAAAGAGAAGAATGACTTCAGTCGAAGCGTTTCATTGAAAAACATCTTTTATTCTTTATTCTATCGTTAAAGGATCAAGTAGCATCTGTGCTCAAACTAGTAGAAAGACATTCTATTGCCGAGGCAGTTGATGACGCTGTGGGGTCAAATCCACCAAATAAAACGCCACAAACCGCCGGATATTCACAACAGACCGCATTCACAGCGCTGGTTACTGTATTAAATCAATCCAGGCAATAACAGATGCAGCTAATGCATCAAAGCCTCGGACCTGTGTTTCTCCAGCCTGGAGTCGTCCTGGGTGAAGTGTTGGGCACGCAGAGGATCTCTGTTAAAGCGAGTTAGGCTAACCTGATCTGATTTACCCATGCGGGGTGGAGCCGGAGGGGAGGGGATGGAAATCACAGCCCTACATGATAAACCCACCGTTAAGACTGACACACACTCAAACAAGAGGCTCGCCGTGCTACATCTGCTGCGTGGAGTTCCCGTTCCAGGTGTTGTTGTCGTCCTCGTTGTCTTCTTGAGTCCGTAGTCGGTATATTTTACCTTCTTTCTTGAAGTCCTCAGGCCTCTTCTCATGAACTCTCTTACGAACCGCATCTCTGGAGCGGAAAACAGCAAAACAAGCAGAATTGAGCAGAAATTCATCTGTTTATCACTGACACACAATAACCTGACACACAATCAGTGTCTGGTAAAAGGAGGTTTGTGAGGCTGCAGTGAGGTCACAGTGAGGTCACAGCAGAGATGGACACTCAAGTGACTCGCACTGTTACAGACTTCAGACTCGACTCGAGGAAAAGGACTCGTGAATATTTTAAAAGCAACTTGAGTCTAAATCCTTATATAGAATAACTGATATTCAAAAGGCGGACCCATCCGCACCCC
>NC_056580.1:30233229-30238229 GCF_018340385.1 Cyprinus carpio | reverse complement strand
TTTGATTGGTTACTGTAATATACACTACTGTAATATACACTATAGAGAGACCAGATGAGAAGAAAACACCCTCTAAACTTTCCTGCAGACGGTCTGTTCAGATGAACAACTGTCTGATTGAAGAGCATCTGTTATGCCATTTTTGAGGTTTCTAATATTAATTTTTGGGAGTTTTGTGGGATTTTTTTAAAATTGGTTAAACAATGGTTTTGTTTTATTATGATTTTTGTATTTAATATTTTTCCTGATTTTTCCAGCGATTCTCAAACGATTAGTTCGAAGCAGTTCAAAGATTCACTCTCTGTAAACTCTGCTCTGATTGGTCAGATGTCCCGGTCTGTTGTGATTGGTCTGCTGCGTACAGCGCGTGTCGGAAACGATTCGCTCACTGTCATAGTGACTAGAGAACGCTCGATAGAACATATAAACATATATTATTAATCACACAGTGGAGTCAGCTGGTCCAGAGAAACTGTGAACTGATTCATCTGTCGAGAGCGAGCGTCTGTGAATCAGTTGGCGAGGCAGTGTTTCTAGTCTTGCTGTAGTTGTTGGTGTGCTGCTGAGCTCTGAGTCAGTGCTGATGTGGTCAGGGAGAAATCACCAGCGGCTCGTGGGAGGAACACACACAGGAGATCAACTTCGCCGACTTCAGGTTCTCCATCACACACCACTGTCTGAAGCAGGAGTCCGCTGAGAGCCAGAGCAGGGAGGGAGCAGGGGAAGGTACGCGTGACCTCTGACCTGCTCCGCTGACCTCTGACCTCTCCCGCTGCGTCTGCTGTTGAGCGGTGTCTTTGCTTTCAGATGTGTGTCCGCTGGCCCTGCAGGACCTGCTCTGCGTGAACAATGACTTTCCTCCGCGAGCTCACTGTCTGGTCAGATGGTAAGAAGACGTCTAAATGCACTTCATATTCAGTTCAGTCACAGTCCCAGGATTCAATATTTAATGAAAATTATATAATAAATAACATTGAATTAAAAAAGGAAAAGAAAATTACCGTAATAGAAGTGTTAGGTGTAATAGTAGTTTCTGAGCTGTGTAGCGCTGTGTGAGATGATCTCAGAGTAATCCAGGTTCAGGTTGATGTGACGTGTCTCTTGAAAGCGGAGCAGGTTTCCCAGCGCTGTCTCTGCCGCAGGTTCGGTGTGCGTGAGTTCCTGGTGATTTCTCCCGGAGCCCACTGTGAAGCTGTGGTCAGCGAGTCCAAGTGTAACCTGCTGCTGAGCTCCGTGTCCATCGCTCTGGCCAACACGGGCTGGTGAGTGACCGTCACACAGGACACAGATCACAGACGGACACTGTTTCAACACTGATAATAATCAGAGAGCAGATCATCATATTAGAATGATTTCTGAAGATCATGTGACACTGAAGACTGGAGTAATGATGCTGAAAATACAGCTGCACATCACAGAAATAAATTACACTTTAACAGAGATTCACACAGAAAACAGCTGTTTTACATTATAATAATATTTCATGTTTTTCCTATATTATTTTTTCAAATAAATACAGCCTCGCTGAGCAGAAGAGACTCCCAGAAACATAAAAAATCTAAATGATTACATCTTTTGACCGGTGGTGTATATACAGTGTTTCAAACCACACAGATGATGTCAAAGCAGCTTCACAGTAATACATAAAAAAATACATAAAAACTTGTATACCGTTGTTGTTCTCTTGTTGATCTGATTGCTTCTATTGTTCTCATTTGTAAGTCGCTTTGGATAAAAGTGTCTGCTAAATGATTAAATGTTAATAAACTGGAAAATAACAGTGTTATGTTAGCAAAATTCATCCATTATCAAAGAAATAAATGTAAAGCAGCTCTACAGAAGACAGCCGAGTCATTGTTCAGATCAGGTGAGAGTGAATGATTCCTCACATCGTGTGTGTTGTTGCTTTATTAAGAGATCAGACGCAGCATTTTCACCCGCTGAACCTTAAACACACAGATAATGTAGAAAACCTCACATCTCATCAGGTTTATCCTCTACAGTAATAGATGCACTCTTCTGAGTCAGTGCAGCAGGTGGCGCTGTGGAGCCGTGTTTGTGTTCAGTCTCACTGTCTCTGTGTTCAGTCTGGTGCCGCTGTTCGTGCAGATCCAGCAGAAGTGGAGGAAGATGTACGCGGGTGAGTGTCAGGGGCCCGGGGTCCACACCGACTTCGAGATGGTGCACCTGCGTAAAGCTCCTGGTCAGCACACACACCTGTCCGGCCTGCTGGACATCTTCAAGAACAAGATGGTGAGTTCAGAGCAGGACCGTCTGGAAGATTGAGGGACGTCTGACTGTAGAAATCAGATCCTGTGCTTCAGTCTGAAGATGCTGGAGTTCAGCGCCGCTCCCCTCCAGCGTTTAATGATATTTGCATTAGTCAGATATGCAGATTATATCAGACGTTTCCTTCTTTTTGGAGATTAATGCACTTGTAAATAACCTCCAGTATCTTCCTTCAAATTATTTTATGTCAAGTTTCTGTGACTCTAACTAAACTAAACACAATTGTACACTTAATCATAAATGTAATAATATATTTTGACAGAAAACATTTTGATTTAAGAATCACAAAAATACTGAGGAAGAGCATCAGAGTTTTTCTGCAGTGCGATCAGAAGGTTCTGTTATTTTGTAGTTACTTTTATTGTTGTGAACTAATTAAAAAGTAATGGAAGTCTGTTGGAAGATGTATTTTCAGATGCTTGACTTGTTGTGTTCCCTTCAAATTAATTCTTACGTTTTCTTTAATTAGTCCTAAACAGTCTGGGGAAATACAATGAATGTATAATAATTAATAAATGCCCTGTTTCAGTAACTGTTCTGAAGATTTAAAGACATGCTGAAAACATGAGCTATACTGAGGACTAGTCATCAGGACTAGTTAGCGTCTGCTGGTTTAACTAGTTAGCGTCTGCTGGTTTAACTAGTTGAATGCATTGATTTTAGAATCAGAGCTGGAAAGCACTTACAGCTTTATCTGATGTGGACTAACTGCATGATTTAGACACAGAGCGGTGTGTACAGTAATTGTCCTCTCTTCAGCTGAGATGTAATGTAATGTGTGGTGTGGTCACAGAGCTGCCCGCTGACCCCGCTGACCCCGCTGCCGCCCATCAGCATCTCCATCCGCTTCACCTTCGTCCTGCAGGACGGTCAGCAGTGCTCCTGGCCACAGCAGCCTCCAGGTGCGTCTGACCTCACAGATACAGTCCCTCTCAGCCCTGTCTGTGATCTGAGTGTGTTCCTCACATGATTACGGCGAGGGACTGAGACACTGCCGAACCTCTCTGTGTGTCCACGGATCCGGATCAGAACAGCTCTGTGGATGTTTACTTCTGTATTGAGCAGCGCTGAAGCTGTTGACACAGCCAGATGATAATATTCCACTCATATCCCGAGTTGATTAATTTCTCCTCTCTATACGTCTCTGCTCAGAAATGAAAGTCAGAGTTAATCTCAGACGAGAGCTGTGTGTGTTGCAGACTTCTATGCGCTGCTGGCTGGAGAGGTGGGCGGCGTGGAGTCCGGCGGGCTTCCGTTCGGAGCGTGTGAAGACCCCATCAGGTGCTTTACTACAGTTAACACAACTCACACCAACACCTCTCACTTGAAGTAAAATAGACTTTCACTCCAGCTCGCAGCCAGTGCAGACATCTTCATCTGTCTGACGGATCTGGACCTGCTTTCGATGAGAGATCTGGTTCTTTTCTGAAAACAGTGTTCCTGGGTTACTCAGCTCAAACCTTACAAGCACACACACGTGTTTCAGAGGTAGATTTGCTGACTGATGAAAGAACCCCATCTCTTTCAGCGAGCTGCATCTCGCGACCACGTGGCCGAACCTGACGGAGGGAATCGTGGTGGATAACGATGTTTATTCGTAAGCTCACAGAACACACACAGCGCTTGTGACGGTAATAGAGCGGCGATGTAATGGCTTTTTTATGAACATGAATAACTCGTGAATATGCATGAAGCACAGATCAACTCCATGAAGTCAGCAGCAGATCCGTGTTTCATCTCCTGCTGAAGAACCTGTTACCCAGAGTCCTGCTTCACAGCTCCAGACAGAAGAGTGTAGTGAGGTGCTGAGCATCAGCTCTGTCTTCTGAAGTGTTCTCTCACACAAACACAAGTGCTCACACTGACCGCTTCTACAGATTCAGTGATGCCTTCCTTCACTTCGGCTGTGGTTACACTGCAAAAAACAACTTCAGTAACACTTTACTTTAAACTTATTGCATTATAAAAGTATTTTAGTGCATGAATTATGCCTTGTAATGTGCACATTATGATGCATTGCTTGATCTCACGAATAATTATGACCACAGTACAATATATTATAACACTTATCTGTTCAGTGTTACGCCTTTAGAATTAAAACATGATAAACAAACCTTCAAATATTATAATGCATTTTAATTTTGGTAACAGTTATTTACTAAATAATATAATGCATTACAACATACATTATTAATACTTTTATTCACCTTATGAATAACTGTTTACAACTGTCCTCTTTTTTTAGAGCAGAATTATTGATACTCTATTTTGCTGTTTATCATCTGTATTTTATCAAGCGCTGTATAAATAAAGGTGACTTGATCTTTATAATGCATCATACTAGAGGGTTTGAGTAAAGTTTTAGTCATTTTCTTCTTATGCATGGTGTTTTGTCTTATTCCAGTATAAATATCTAAACAACTTGAGAAGCACAATTACTTGTGTATATATATATTGACTTACATAGTAATACGATATTATTATGATGATGATACAAAGTCTTGTTTTCAGCAAACCATATCAAAATGAAGAGAGTTTATGTTTAAAACAAGAACAAATATCTTCCAGTGGGATCAGAAATATAAACTTAAATCAAAAGGAACACAAGGTTATTTTTCTGACTCCGTTGGCAGATATTTGTTCTTGTTTTAAACATAAACTCTCTTTATTTTGATACGGTTTGCTGAAAACAAGACTTCGTATCATGTGTT
>NC_056580.1:30225729-30230729 GCF_018340385.1 Cyprinus carpio | reverse complement strand
CCCCCCCCCCCCCCCCCCCCCCCCCCCCCCCCCCCCCCCCCCCCCCCCCCCCCCCCCCCCCCCCCCCCCCCCCCCCCCCCCCCCCCCCCCCCCCCCCCCCCCCCCCCCCCCCCCCCCCCCCCCCCCCCCCCCCCCCCCCCCCCCCCCCCCCCCCCCCCCCCCCCCCCCCCCCCCCCCCCCCCCCCCCCCCCCCCCCCCCCCCCCCCCCCCCCCCCCCCCCCCCCCCCCCCCCCCCCCCCCCCCACCCCCCCCCCCCCCCCCCCCCCCCCCCCCCCCCCCCCCCCCCCCCCCCCCCCCCCCCCCCCCCCCCCCCCCCCCCCCCCCCCCCCCCCCCCCCCCCCCCCCCCCCCCCCCCCCCCCCCCCCCCCCCCCCCCCCCCCCCCCCCCCCCCCCCCCCCCCCCCCCCCCCCCCCCCCCCCCCCCCCCCCCCCCCCCCCCCCCCCCCCCCCCCCCCCCCCCCCCCCCCCCCCCCCCCCCCCCCCCCCCCCCCCCCCCCCCCCCCCCCCCCCCCCCCCCCCCCCCCCCCCCCCCCCCCCCCCCCCCCCCCCCCCCCCCCCCCCCCCCCCCCCCCCCCCCCCCCCCCCCCCCCCCCCCCCCCCCCCCCCCCCCCCCCCCCCCCCCCCCCCCCCCCCCCCCCCCCCCCCCCCCCCCCCCCCCCCCCCCCCCCCCCCCCCCCCCCCCCCCCCCCCCCCCCCCCCCCCCCCCCCCCCCCCCCCCCCCCCCCCCCCCCCCCCCCCCCCCCCCCCCCCCCCCCCCCCCCCCCCCCCCCCCCCCCCCCCCCCCCCCCCCCCCCCCCCCCCCCCCCCCCCCCCCCCCCCCCCCCCCCCCCCCCCCCCCCCCCCCCCCCCCCCCCCCCCCCCCCCCCCCCCCCCCCCCCCCCCCCCCCCCCCCCCCCCCCCCCCCCCCCCCCCCCCCCCCCCCCCCCCCCCCCCCCCCCCCCCCCCCCCCCCCCCCCCCCCCCCCCCCCCCCCCCCCCCCCCCCCCCCCCCCCCCCCCCCCCCCCCCCCCCCCCCCCCCCCCCCCCCCCCCCCCCCCCCCCCCCCCCCCCCCCCCCCCCCCCCCCCCCCCCCCCCCCCCCCCCCCCCCCCCCCCCCCCCCCCCCCCCCCCCCCCCCCCCCCCCCCCCCCCCCCCCCCCCCCCCCCCCCCCCCCCCCCCCCCCCCCCCCCCCCCCCCCCCCCCCCCCCCCCCCCCCCCCCCCCCCCCCCACCCCCCCCCCCCCCCCCCCCCCCCCCCCCCCCCCCCCCCCCCCCCCCCCCCCCCCCCCCCCCCCCCCCCCCCCCCCCCCCCCCCCCCCCCCCCCCCCCCCCCCCCCCCCCCCCCCCCCCCCCCCCCCCCCCCCCCCCCCCCCCCCCCCCCCCCCCCCCCCCCCCCCCCCCCCCCCCCCCCCCCCCCCCCCCCCCCCCCCCCCCCCCCCCCCCCCCCCCCCCCCCCCCCCCCCCCCCCCCCCCCCCCCCCCCCCCCCCCCCCCCCCCCCCCCCCCCCCCCCCCCCCCCCCCCCCCCCCCCCCCCCCCCCCCCCCCCCCCCCCCCCCCCCCCCCCCCCCCCCCCCCCCCCCCCCCCCCCCCCCCCCCCCCCCCCCCCCCCCCCCCCCCCCCCCCCCCCCCCCCCCCCCCCCCCCCCCCCCCCCCCCCCCCCCCCCCCCCCCCCCCCCCCCCCCCCCCCCCCCCCCCCCCCCCCCCCCCCCCCCCCCCCCCCCCCCCCCCCCCCCCCCCCCCCCCCCCCCCCCCCCCCCCCCCCCCCCCCCCCCCACCCCCCCCCCCCCCCCCCCCCCCCCCCCCCCCCCCCCCCCCCCCCCCCCCCCCCCCCCCCCCCCCCCCCCCCCCCCCCCCCCCCCCCCCCCCCCCCCCCCCCCCCCCCCCCCCCCCCCCCCCCCCCCCCCCCCCCCCCCCCCCCCCCCCCCCCCCCCCCCCCCCCCCCCCCCCCCCCCCCCCCCCCCCCCCCCCCCCCCCCCCCCCCCCCCCCCCCCCCCCCCCCCCCCCCCCCCCCCCCCCCCCCCCCCCCCCCCCCCCCCCCCCCCCCCCCCCCCCCCCCCCCCCCCCCCCCCCCCCCCCCCCCCCCCCCCCCCCCCCCCCCCCCCCCCCCCCCCCCCCCCCCCCCCCCCCCCCCCCCCCCCCCCCCCCCCCCCCCCCCCCCCCCCCCCCCCCCCCCCCCCCCCCCCCCCCCCCCCCCCCCCCCCCCCCCCCCCCCCCCCCCCCCCCCCCCCCCCCCCCCCCCCCCCCCCCCCCCCCCCCCCCCCCCCCCCCCCCCCCCCCCCCCCCCCCCCCCCCCCCCCCCCCCCCCCCCCCCCCCCCCCCCCCCCCCCCCCCCCCCCCCCCCCCCCCCCCCCCCCCCCCCCCCCCCCCCCCCCCCCCCCCCCCCCCCCCCCCCCCCCCCCCCCCCCCCCCCCCCCCCCCCCCCCCCCCCCCCCCCCCCCCCCCCCCCCCCCCCCCCCCCCCCCCCCCCCCCCCCCCCCCCCCCCCCCCCCCCCCCCCCCCCCCCCCCCCCCCCCCCCCCCCCCCCCCCCCCCCCCCCCCCCCCCCCCCCCCCCCCCCCCCCCCCCCCCCCCCCCCCCCCCCCCCCCCCCCCCCCCCCCCCCCCCCCCCCCCCCCCCCCCCCCCCCCCCCCCCCCCCCCCCCCCCCCCCCCCCCCCCCCCCCCCCCCCCCCCCCCCCCCCCCCCCCCCCCACCCCCCACCCCCCCCCCCCCCCCCCCCCCCCCCCCCCCCCCCCCCCCCCCCCCCCCCCCCCCCCCCCCCCCCCCCCCCCCCCCCCACCCCCCCCCCCCCCCCCCCCCCCCCCCCCCCCCCCCCCCCCCCCCCCCCCCCCCCCCCCCCCCCCCCCCCCCCCCCCCCCCCCCCCCCCCCCCCCCCCCCCCCCCCCCCCCCCCCCCCCCCCCCCCCCCCCCCCCCCCCCCCCCCCCCCCCCCCCCCCCCCCCCCCCCCCCCCCCCCCCCCCCCCCCCCCCCCCCCCCCCCCCCCCCCCCCCCCCCCCCCCCCCCCCCCCCCCCCCCCCCCCCCCCCCCCCCCCCCCCCCCCCCCCCCCCCCCCCCCCCCCCCCCCCCCCCCCCCCCCCCCCCCCCCCCCCCCCCCCCCCCCCCCCCCCCCCCCCCCCCCCCCCCCCCCCCCCCCCCCCCCCCCCCCCCCCCCCCCCCCCCCCCCCCCCACCCCCCCCCCCCCCACCCCCCCCCCCCCCCCCCCCCCCCCCCCCCCCCCCCCCCCCCCCCCCCCCCCCCCCCCCCCCCACCCCCCCCCCCCCCCCCCCCCCCCCCCCCCCCCCCCCCCCCCCCCCCCCCCCCCCCCCCCCCCCCCCCCCCCCCCCCCCCCCCCCCCCCCCCCCCCCCCCCCCCCCCCCCCCCCCCCCCCCCCCCCCCCCCCCCCCCCCCCCCCCCCCCCCCCCCCCCCCCCCCCCCCCCCCCCCCCCCCCCCCCCCCCCCCCCCCCCCCCCCCCCCCCCCCCCCCCCCCCCCCCCCCCCCCCCCCCCCCCCCCCCCCCCCCCCCCCCCCCCCCCCCCCCCCCCCCCCCCCCCCCCCCCCCCCCCCCCCCCCCCCCCCCCCCCCCCCCCCCCCCCCCCCCCCCCCCCCCCCCCCCCCCCCCCCCCCCCCCCCCCCCCCCCCCCCCCCCCCCCCCCCCCCCCCCCCCCCCCCCCCCCCCCCCCCCCCCCCCCCCCCCCCCCCCCCCCCCCCCCCCCCCCCCCCCCCCCCCCCCCCCCCCCCCCCCCCCCCCCCCCCCCCCCCCCCCCCCCCCCCCCCCCCCCCCCCCCCCCCCCCCCCCCCCCCCCCCCCCCCCCCCCCCCCCCCCCCCCCCCCCCCCCCCCCCCCCCCCCCCCCCCCCCCCCCCCCCCCCCCCCCCCCCCCCCCCCCCCCCCCCCCCCCCCCCCCCCCCCCCCCCCCCCCCCCCCCCCCCCCCCCCCCCCCCCCCCCCCCCCCCCCCCCCCCCCCCCCCCCCCCCCCCCCCCCCCCCCCCCCCCCCCCCCCCCCCCCCCCCCCCCCCCCCCCCCCCCCCCCCCCCCCCCCCCCCCCCCCCCCCCCCCCCCCCCCCCCCCCCCCCCCCCCCCCCCCCCCCCCCCCCCCCCCCCCCCCCCCCCCCCCCCCCCCCCCCCCCCCCCCCCCCCCCCCCCCCCCCCCCCCCCCCCCCCCCCCCCCCCCCCCCCCCCACCCCCCCCCCCCCCCCCCCCCCCCCCCCCCCCAGGAAGGGACAGGTCATCCTCAACACTTGTTTTTATGTGAATTATGAATTGGGATTCGCCTCATAAATGATCTCTGATTCTCTTATTTTTGTTTATCTCTGTGAATCTGTATGGTGTAGAAATGAATGTGCTGATTGGTGATGTTTTCTAGAGAACAGTGACATCACTCAAGCGCTGTCCAAGCTGACGGAGCCCGCGGCCGTCCCCATCCACAAGCTGTCCGTCTCCAGCATGGTGCACAGCGCCAGGAGACGCATGCGGCGACACCGACGCGCCGAGGAGTCGCCGCTCAACAGCCACGTGCTCAACTCCATCCTGCTGGTGAGAGGCTGCTCAGACAGAGAGCATGCTGGGTATTTACACACACCTCACTAGCACAAGCGTCAGTGTGAGGAAGCTGATGATGATGAAGGGCGATGCGTGGCTCAGGGATGATCAGTAACGCGAGAGAAGTAACCAGACTACTCTGTTCAAGTATCTAGTAACGTTCCCCATCACTGGTAATAACACAGTAACGGCGGTTTATCTGGTGTCTGTGTTTTACTCTGAGCTTGTATAGTTGAACACGTTTGTAAGCACTAGTGTTTAATTACCCTAAACGAGTCTGATGTCATGGAGTCTGTCTCACATCAGCTGTCTGATTCACAGCCATTCACTGATGCTTGTGCAGGTTATTTACATGTTTAGTAATTTGCAAAAATCTGCACCGGACTGTAAATTTTATTTACAAACATCATTATTTGGTGTATATATATGTGTGTGTGTGTTATTTGATTAAAAATACAGGAAAAACTGTAATATTGTGAAATATTATTATAATTTAAAATTATTATAATT